>NW_013665822.1:711039-721352 GCF_000517525.1 Limulus polyphemus | reverse complement strand
TAGTAACTTCATCAAGGGCTTCACTGTTTCCCTTCTCAAAACCGGGTAGCATTTCTTCTTCGACAGTGGCTTTTTCAGGTGACACATCTTCAGCAGCGTCAGTTGTTTCATTGTTCACATTGTTCATACATGCAGAAATAGCATTTTCATACTTATCAGAGGAAATTACTAGAAATGTTTATTTACAGTGATAATAAAGGAACTTTAACATATTTCGGAAATTTTTTTTTCGTTCCTGAGCGCTAAAGTTATACATGAAACGAGTTCCACTTTGGACCAAAAAAAACCAGACCTGGCTACGGGTTTGATGCTTGAATCTTAGGAAATTATATTTGGTTGTAGGAGTAGAATCGATAAATTAAAGTAGCCACGCATTTAACAAGTCTTATCAATATTTAAATAAAAACATCATAAGAGAAGTAAACGAAGATGACGGAAAACGGAAGAATGGACTTAAAACATAAAAAAATCTTTTGGAAAACTAGACTAAATAACGTTACTGGAAGCTCAAAAAAATCGTCTTAATAAAGAGATAAAAAACAATGATTGGAAACTTGAAAATTTTGATAAAAATGAGAACTCGAAGATGACTAAAGACGTGGATAGAAAAATGTTAGGAACACTTCCATATTTTTAATAGAAAATCGGAAGAGCGTGACCAAAACTCTAGAAGGATTAAAACAGCAAGGCCGATAGTTCAAAGAACTACCAAACGTTAAAGAGATAGTTAACAATAATATGCTAGAGAAGATATTATAGATGTGAAGGCAATATAAATGTAAAGAATATTGTTGATGAAACCATGATATGATTCCCATAAAACATGAAAAATGGATGAAAGTGTTTCTACATTAAGATAAGAAGCAGGAAGCTGAATAAAAACCTAATCATGAAAAACAAACTTTGTGACCAGTAATTCTATCTAAAGAATACTTTAATCACTACCTAGCAGCACAGATAAAAGTATATAACACGATATAAAGAAAATACTATCTTTCTGACCAGTAACTCCATCCAAAGGCCACTCTAATCATTACATAATAACACAAATAAAAATTGAATAAATGAAGAAAATACTATTTTTTGTGATCAGTAATTCAGTCTAAAAGCTACTCTAAAAACTATATAAGAAAACAGATAAAAATTATATAGTAAGACACGAAGAAGAAGTTTTGTTACCAGTATTTCCTTTCAAAGACTATTTAATCATCACATAATAACACAAATAACAACTATATAACACAATATGAAGGAGAGATTTTGTGACCAGTAATTCTGTCTAAAGGCCATATTATAAGAAAGAAATGAACTACGTAAAGCTACATGAAGAAGAGACTGTTTTTCTAAATTCTCAGAACTTATAAGTGAAACTAAAAAAAAAGAATGTATAACAACATGTCAACAACACTACCTTACATGGTCATTCATGGATTCTTTCTTTTCGTCAATGAAGTTACACATTTTAGTAAGGAAAAGAAAAATTCTCAGTTAATTTACATTATATCTGGCATGTTTTTTGATGACCAGCACCAGGGCTCATAAGGCTTGTTAGGATACGGCAGACACATTCTTAATTGAGACGTTATTATATTAGTTAGTCCGAAGGGCAGCAACTGCAAGTGAATAGAATTAGATATGGATCTAATATTTGGTTATATCGCCCCTTTTTTGTTTTGAAAATAGTGGAAGTTTTAGAGATCAAGTTTCTATTAAGTTTAAAATCATTACCCGAATACTGACCTTTCATGAAGTGCTATCATTAAGTGAAAAGTCATTGCTGGAAAAGTGACCTTTCATAAAGTGCCATCATTATGTTCAAAGTCATTGATAGAGCAGTAACCTTTCATAAAATGTTATCGTTGCGTCCAAAGTCATTGCTGGAAAAGTATCCTTTCATAAAATTGTTTCATATTACTGTGATGCTTCAAATCATTGCCCAAACATTAAATATTTATAGTATTCTCCCATATTACCGTTATGTTTAACACCATTGCCCTTTCATTTAGTTATCAAGAAACCCTAATTAAGAATTTTATATTGGAGACGAAATATGTGATATTTTCATTAATTAAAAATTATTTGATGCTTGAAATATTTTCTTATACAGGTAGGTCTAATGAAATATAATCATCATTTCAGTTCATGGGTGGTGTGCTAAATTCTCTTGTTTCAGTTTTGTTTGTTTTTTGTTAAGCGTAAAACTGAATATTTAGCTATTTGCGCTGTGCTCACTGCAATGGTCGAACCTCGAATTTTAGCGTTATAAGCGTTCTAGCTCACCAATGAGCCACCGAGGAAGGAGGGCTAAATTTCACGAATCTATGACACATGATTGATATTTTAATTTGTATAAATAATTTTGTTATTATGAAATACGTATATATATATATTGTATGATTTGTGTTTTATAAATAGGCACTTTTATATTATCTGAAAAGTTATATTTAATTAATAAACACGAAAAGTATTGGAAATAATTCTCATCATTACGTTACTTTGAAGTTTGAACTTGACAGACGTTAAGCTCTGTATACTGGATAATAATTCGCGATTGATGGCACATTCCACAACTTGAGAGCCTTATACACTAGATAAGTATTCGCTGCCGGTAGCACATTCCACAAAGTATTCTGCTATGCCAATGATGAAAATCTAAGCTACAGAGAGCGAATGATAGCAAAAGACCATGTGTCACCTTATCTTAGAATTTATAATCAACATAAAAGTGTTTACTTTGTGGAATCTGAGTGAACTTGAGGTACAGTCAATGATAAGTTATCTCCAAGTTAATATACAATGAAAATAAAGAGGCAAATACAAATTAAAGTTATATGGTGAATATATATACATACATTTATTTATTACCTGATGAGTGATGATGTCAGAATAACCAAACAGAACGCTATGTATGTTTTACTTTTTACATTATCTTCTCCGAAATCTATTAAACAATTTTTGAATTTCTTTAACAAAAGTTCAGCGTTTGAAAAATATATTACAAGACCAACACTAATTGTCTGTTGTCTTTTTTCATTTTTAAATGCGTATAATAACAAAGGTGTAAAACAAAAAAAAAAGAGTTTTTAAGATTTATTCACAGCATACAGTATCATAATATATTCTTTTAGATACGGAATTTAAGAAGTAATTTAGAATTTAGCCTAACTCTTACCTACCCACTTGTTTTATATGTGATACTATTTTCAATATGATTCAACTCTTTTGTAGAACTTTCCAAAAATCAAGATCACACATTGTTGTCTCTTTTTTAATGCTAGTTTTAGTGATTCAAATATATAATGTTAAAGTTTATAAAGTTCTTATTCCAATTTGGTCTTTCTTTTCTCTTTTCGTAACATTGAAATATAGTAATTGGTACATTTTTAATAACTTGATATACAGGATCTCTCAGTTTCGTTAAAGTTAAAATTCTAAATACACAGTTTTATATGAACATATATGCATATTTATACCCATATATATATATATATGTACATAGACACACACACACACACACATAACTTTTTTCTTCCCTAACCAACATATGAATTCCTCAAGATAATGTTTTAAGGTTTCTATTAATGGGCGGGTTCTTTTTCATTTGTTCTGCAATAATAAGGCAAAGCCCAGTTTTATTTTTTTCTATTGAATGTTTCACGAGCTAATGATAACCCAGTGATAGGCATAATTCACAAATAAAATTGAACAATCAGTTGTTGAATTGTTTTGTATCTACAGCACAAGCTAAAAAAATGGACAGGATGGGACTGACTTACTAATTATAACTGATTAACTCTCGCATATATTTAACTCCCTCTCTTTCCAGCCTGACTTTATATTATTAAACACCATTCGAGATAGCCGTAAAACTTCTAGCACCACATGTTATCACTATCCCTGAAGAAAATTCGACACATCACGTGCTCATACGTCACGTTAAGTATAGAATTCCCTCTAGCCAAAAACCAAATAAACATCTAAATCAAAATATTAAAATATAGCGCACAACACTGCCCCTTCCTGGAGTGTGAAGTCCCTTAAATAACTCTATTATACAACAAAAACAAAACAAGAAGTATAAATTAAACTAAAATTATCATAATAAAAAAAGAAAGTAACTCTTTACAGTTAACAAACTTAACTTACATAAATAGAGGTTACAGTAAAACAGTGTGTTAAAAACTTCAATCAAAATTCTGATAAATAAAACAATCATCTTTGTTATCTTACTTAGGATCTCTAAAATACTCTTTCACCAATCTTTTTGATGTTTTTCTTTTCCACAGTTTATGGTGCAAAGATGAGATGACCATTTGTCTTGCATTGTCACTGGAGGACTTCTCTCCATGTAGATATTTAATGGAATCTCCTAGTGGCTCCGTTCCTAGTTAATCTCTGAAAGTTGTCTCTACAGGCTACCCGGCCTCTTCAGCAAATTGACTTACCACTCGTGAAGTCTCTGTTGGAGCTGAGCAGTTGACTGTTCTCCTGTCAACTGATGTCCTTCGAAGGACTATCACAACAGATAACTTTCAGTTTGAACTACCTATTATTCTGTATTCTGCTCTGTTGAACTCCAGGTCGGCTGTCTTCATTACCCTGTGTACTCATCTTTGTTGTTACCTGAAGTCCAATCTCTGATAGTGTAATTGCCGTATTGTGCATAGGGATTTAGTGGTCGCAGACTGTGAAGCTACTTGATCCTACTATAACCTAACATCCACGTTTCTGCATGAAGCCAGTTCCTAGTATGTCTATTCCTCGATGTCAGTTACCTACACATCATGTTGTGTAAAGAAGCTTCTCACGGTGAAAGTGACTTCCAACGTTTCTCTTAATGGAACTTTATGCCTACTTACTGTATGCATCAACCCATCTTCGTTCTTCTTTAATCATCAGATTGGTTCGAACAGTTGTAGTCGTAGAAGTAGTCTCCTTGGTTTTACCAAAGTCTGTAATGTAATGTCCATGTTTTCCAAACACAGCAGTTTTTTCTTTCCTATTATCCTTTTGGGAGCATTTTCAATCAATATATCTCTTTAAATTACATTTGAAACACCTTTTGCCCTGTGGTTAATTTCTTCTATTCTGAATCAACATTTTCCTTAAAAATCAGACTTCTACTTGATCTGATGATCCCGTAACTTTTAAATGGTGCTTTTTAGTCGTTTATCTGCGACTCTAACTGATTCCAGTTTTACCACTAACAGGACAGCTTCCTTTAACAATGTTCCCCAATTTTACTTTAACCTAATTTGCAGAATCTCATATTTCATGGCATCTATTTCCCTATCTAATTTTTTGAAATAAATATTTATCAATTTGTGATACATGTACCAAACATGTCCACTTTTATTTAATGTGTTACCACTGTATTCGTAACTACAGAAAACTATAGCATAGAGTTAATGACAGTCGCCCGGTGGAACAGTAATAAGTTTATGGACGTATAACGCTAAAATCCGGGGTTCTATTCCCCGCTGTGGACACAGCAGCTTGCCTAGTGTGGCTTTACTCTACAGCAAACAAACAGAAAACTAATTCAAGTTACCTTTTGATGAAACCATGTATCCAAAATTAAGATGTCGCAAGTAAGAGAGGTAGTAATCTCTCAACGTTTATGTGGATTATTTTGATAATGAATATTAAAAATATTCGCTTCGTTCGAATTGTATTGACAAATTACCTGTTTTCTTACTCATTCAAAGTTGTACGCCATGAATTTGATTTTTTTAATATTTGTTTTACTCGAAACACATATTTTTGTAACTCTTTATAATTCTGCTAGCAATCTGTCAATCCTAAAACAAACCAGTTAAAAACACAATATGAAATATAATTTTTTATCATTTATTACAGCATACATACTGTTGAAATTACCATTTTCCGATAATGACTTATAACAAACAATAAAAAAGGGAACCTACTAACAAATAAAAACTGTTTATCTTGAAGTGATGATGGTTTTCTTCTTTTTGTTGGCATTTCGTCTGTGTGAAAATTAGCTCAAATAGGCTTAATGTCTTTAGACTTCTTATGTAATACTTCCTCTAAAGTGTATCCTGGAAAAAGATGTTTCGTGAGTTCAAAAGCTAAGTGTTAAAAAATGGAATATACAAGCAACTCGTGAACTAAATGAAAGTTGTCCAGGGTAATCCTTCACAAACTAAATGAAAGTTATCCAGAGTAATTCTGCATGTCTTTCATAAAATGTTAATGGGAGCTAAAATCCATACAAAATCTGGAAATTTGCTATGCTCAACACTCTCTTATAAGGATGTGAAAAAGTTGCTGATCGTTGATCTTTGTAAGATATCTTGTACAAACTGACGTGATATGAAAAGAGTATACCCAAAGTTAACGTATAACGCTATGAGGTGCAGAACTCACACAAACAGAAAATTCATGGTGGAACGTTTAAGCGTTAACTGTGTATTTAATGTCATATAATTTTTAAATGTCTTCCCACTTATATCCATTAAATGACTCCGCACAAATTTAAAACCCAAAAAAGCGCTTTATAGAGCGGAAATGAAATTAATAGCAAAAAGTTTTTTTCAAGATTAAGACAAATAAATACTCATCTCAGAACTTAGAAGTTGGTGTATTGTCCCTTGTCATATCGTTAGATTTTTGTGACTAAATGTTTTTGCATGCAACATCTTGTTTCTGACATTCCGATAGTTTCAATCTAGTTTCTGACATTCCGTTAGTTTCAATCTAGTTTCTGACTTTCCGTTAGTTTCAATCTAGTTTCTGACATTATGATAGTTTCCATCTAGTTTCTGACATTCCAATAGTTTCCATCTTGTTTTTGACATTCCGTTAGTTTCAATTTAGTTTCTGACATTATGATAGCTTCCATGTAGTTTCTGACATTCCGATAGTTTCCATCTTGTTTCTGACATTCTGACAGTTCCATCTAGTTTCTGACATTCCGATAGGGACTAAGAACAACATAAAATGTTTACACACAAGCTAAAAATATTCGAACTTATCATAATTTCTGTTTATAGGGTATTTGAATTATTACGAAATAAAAAACGTAAGGCTAAATAAAGAGTAAGTTAATGTTATTTCTGCTGTGGTAATTACATTTTCTTTGTTATTATTACTTTTGCGTGTGTGTGACATCCAATTGAATAACTGGAATCCTCAAAGTTTGCCAAAATACAATTATCAGACAGTTTGTATTTTAGCGCTTGCGATACACAGAAGCTACAGCTAATAACTTGCAGACGGTAAATGTCACACTTGAAACTTCATTTTAAACTGTAAAAAAAAAAAATACGCATGCAAGAGCCAAAAATTGTGAGAGGCTCAGCGATTCCTCGGCTGCCGCCAGACTGCGTGACTGCATCTGTTTAGACTGCGTGGTATATTTATATCCTTAGAGGTAAATATTTAATGAGCTTGACACCCTAAAGGGACCAGACAATAATTCTGAAAAATGAAAATCTACGGTCCTGCGTCCGAGTTGAAGATTAGAAACACAGAAAAAAATTATCCTTTTAACTGCACTATTAAGTTTCATTTTACATAGATAGGCCAAAAACTGGTCTACATAAAAAAAACTATTTAAGAAATATGAACAAATTCAAATTTCAATCCACCATGACGCAATAAATTCGAAAAGACGTAAAGTCAGTGCATGGACTGTCCTGTATGACAACTGTGCTGCGTATTTAGAATAAAATCTACCGTAACACTACCTAAGTTATTAATAACAATGTAATGTATTTTATAATGAATAACTGTATTCACGGCAAAACAAGGCCGTCGTTCGAAGCCGTTCACAACATCGATGATGAAAAACTGACGGTCTGCTTAGTGTTCGTTGTACTTAAAGTGAAACTTAACTTTCCGATTGCAAGTACAGGAAGATACAAAAGTCGATTTTTCAACGTCTTGTCTTTACAACTGTTCACTGCTGATATCACGACACATTGTCACACACTTCCTCATGTTATTGTAAGGTTAAAGACGTTTTAATCAATTACTGTCACACATATACACACACATAAAACAATCAGTAGAACATGAACATGACTATAAACATCCTTGCAAAGACGGGACATCGAAACGTCACGGTGATGCACGACGTTTGTATCCTCCTGTATTGTCAATATTCTCATGTTAATGCACGACGTTTGTATCCTCCTGTATTGTCAATATTCTCATGTTAATGCACGACGTTTGTATCCTCCTGTATTGTCAATATTCTCATGTTAATGCACGACGTTTGTATCCTCCTGTATTGTCAATATGCTCATGTTAATGCACAACATTTGTATCCGCCTGTATTGTCAATATTCTCATGTTAATGCACGACGTTTGTATCCTCCTGTATTGTCAATATTCTCATGTTAATGCACGACGTTTGTATCCTCCTGTATTGTCAATATTCTCATGTTAATGCACAACATTTGTATCCTCCTGTATTGTCAATATTCTTATACTGATGGACAACATTTGTATCCTCCTGTATTATCAATATTCTTATGCTGATGGACAACATTTGTATCCTCCTGTATTATCAATATTCTTATGCTTATAGACAACATTTGTATCCTCCTGTATTGTCAATATTCTCATGTTAATGCACAACATTTGTATCCTCCTGTATTGTCAATATTCTTATACTGATGGACAACATTTGTATCCTCCTGTATTATCAATATTCTTATGCTGATGGACAACATTTGTGTCCTCCTGTATTATCAATATTCTTATGCTTATAGACAACATTTGTATCCTCCTGTATTATCAATATTCTTATGCTGATAGACAACATTTGTATCCTCCTGTATTATCAATATTCTTATGCTGATGGACAACATTTGTATTCTCCTGTATTATCAATATTCTTATGCTGATGGACAACATTTGTATCCTCCTGTATTATCAATATTCTTATGCTGATGAACAACATTGGTATTATCCTGTATTATCAATATTCTTATGCTGATGGACAACATTTGTATCCTCCTGTACTGTTAATATTCTCATATGCACAACATTTGTATCCTCCTGTACTGTTAATATTCTCATATGGACAACATTTGTATCCTCCTGTATTATCAATATTCTTATGCTGATGGACAACATTTACATTATCATGTGTTGTAAATTTCTCATATATTTCTCGTATATTATCGTTGGAAGAAAATTTTCGTAACAAAATTAATTGAAACTGATGTGAGCACAATGCAGATAGGCCAATGCGCAGTGCAGTTTCCAAAAGTTTTATTTACTGATTCAACGTTTTAAGATACTTCACTTTATTATGATCCAAACTTTTGATCTATAATGCCTTTTGTCACTGACGACTTCTGAAAAAGAAAAGCTTTAAGTTTCAGTGTATAAGTGGGAGTGAAATCTTATAACGCAGTTTTTACCCGGTAGAGTATAATGCCATACAAAACAATGAATTATATCTGAGTCAAGCTGGCTTCAACACATTTCCCTTGGGTACCAACACGTATTAAGTTTTTTTACGTTTTACATAAAGGCTTACCTTCGAAGGCTGTTATCGTAGTGATTGTTGCGTTGAAGGCTCCAAAACTTACTTGAAAGTGTTTTTTGTGTTGTAGAAATCATTCCATCCAAAGTAACGATAAACTGACATTTTTTTATCAAGCTTTTCTTTTGCAATGAAATTTCATTTCATGGATGTAACAGAGGAGAACTTGTTCACGTATTTAGCACTGTAAATCTGTTGGAAATACACAAAACTCTGAATTTAATGTCAATTTAACCTATATTAATATCATAACATGTAACATGGATTAATGTAAGTTTTAACTTTATCTCTGAAGTTTATGAACATTTTCTCGGTATTTTTTCCCCCATGTTGTAGTTATTCACATTGTTTTAAAAATATCCCGTACTTTAAGCTGTGTTTACATTTTAAGACTAGCAGTTAATCCCTTAGCGTGGGTAATGGTCAGTAAGGTGTGTTGACTGGCTACGTTCCTTCTAGTTAGTAGTTTAAAACTAGGGACAGCGGCATAAAGCCTCGGTAGCTTTGCCATAAGTACACGATACAAATACTTCTACTGATAAAGGGTCATTTTACTGCCCCACAGATTTAACAGCCATTGTTAGAACCCGTTCAGTAGTTACTGTCAGTGTTTGTAATCCATCTAACCTACTTGCTAACTGTGTATTTACCCCAGTGTTAACTAGACGTGTACTATCTACTCCAGTCAACTCGATCTTCACAACTTAACTGTGTATTTACCCCAGTGTTAACTAGACGTGTACTATCTACTCCAGTCAACTCGATCTTCACAACTTAACTGTGTATTTAC
>NW_013665822.1:707686-710274 GCF_000517525.1 Limulus polyphemus | reverse complement strand
ACCCCAGTGTTACCTAGACGTGTACTATCTACTCCAGTCAACTCGATCTTCACAACTGTGTATTTACCCCAGTGTTAACTAGACGTGTACTATCTACTCCAGTCAACTCGATCTTCACAACTTAACTGTGTATTTACCCCAGTGTTAACTAGACGTGTACTATCTACTCCAGTCAACTCGATCTTCACAACTTAACTGTGTATTTACCCCAGTGTTAACTAGACGTGTACTATCTACTCCAGTCAACTCGATCTTCACAACTTTGTGTCTATAGCCGTCTTTATCGCCACTCAGCTTATCCTTGGCTGTAAAATGTTACAGCAACCATTAAGTGAGCACAGTTAACTTGAATCCAGTTTTTAGCAGGTTATTTATAAACGTAGCTTCTGGAACTTGTTTGCACCACAAATGTAATAGCCGTGTCTATTTTGTGTGTACTGTTGCCACGCTTTTCAAGGGATGGGGAATCTGTGACAGTGCATGAAGCAAGCAACTAGTTTTTATGTCTTGTATGAAAAGTTACATTCAATTATTTCTTTAACGCTGGTTTCATTAAGAGTATTGTTATAATCTTTAATATTTATTTTTGCTCTTATGAAGATTATTTTGTATTGCCAATTTAGTATGTGGATTTAGGACTGACCTACATTCACCTAAGCTGGCCGAACATTATCAAATATTATTGAGATTCCGGTTGAAAATATCATTAACAGCTAGGGTACCCAATTGATGATTCAATGCATACTAATTATTATAAGTCTTTTTGTAACATTGCAAACTTCTAGTTAGACCAAGCATATTAAATTCATAATATTACTTGTTCGGTTAATTTTTAGTTCTGGTCTGTGTGGTAACTTGTTTTGATCAAAATTTATTGATAACTCTTTGCTGAGGACTTGTATGGATAGCTTACTTTGATCATAATTTGTTGATAACTCTTTGCTGAGGACTTCTTTGGGTAGCTTGTTTTGATCAAAGGTTATTGATAACTCTCTGCAAAAATATTTTTATTCGGCCTAATGACGAGTGCTGAAAACGTATATACGATAGAAGACTGAATATCCGAAAAGGTTTTCTGTGGTACATTCCATACGTATGATAAATTAAAGTTATATCACACAGTTGATTTTTACCACGTTACATTATATCACACAGTTCCCTTATTTACCACAAGTGTGCATTACAATCAGATTTTTACCACGTTACATGATTGTAATGCACACTTTTGGTAAATAAGGGAACTGTGTGATATAATGTAACGTGGTAAAAATCTGATTGTAATGCACACTTGTGGTAAATAAGGGAACTGTGTGATATAATGTAACGTGGAAAAACTGATTGTAATGCACACTTTTGGTAAATAAGGGAACTGTGTGATATAATGTAACGTGGTAAAAATCTTATTGTAATGCAACTTGTGGTAAATAATGGAACTGTGTGATATAATGTAACGTGGTAAAAAACTGATTGTAGTGCACGCTTGTCGTGGTAAATGTGGGGACTGGATAATATAATATCACGTTGTAACATCTATCTCCAATTCACGTTTATGTTGATAACTAAGGCGACTGGGTGATATAATGTCAAGTTGTAAAAATCCTGACTGCAATACACATTTGTAAATATTTACAGTTTTGATCCATTTTCTTTTGTGACATTGTTTCAGTTTGATTACTGGTGTTTGTTTTAACGTTGCAAAAAGCACTCAATGAACTTTTATCTAACATTAGATTTTAGGCCTTCCGCTTCACAGTGTCTCCGTGAGAGAAAGTTTTACAGTCAGTGTAATTTTAGGCTCTACAAACCTAGTTGACATCTTACCCACGTTTTATAGCTCCTCCTATATAAGTTTTAAGAAAAGCTTTTGTAAATAAAAAAAAATCTGAAAATTTAGTCAGAATGAAAAAATAAAAAGCAAATTTTGGAAACTTACCTATGTTTTAAACTTAGCACTGTACCATCCTGTTGATGAGTAGTGCGAAAGTAACAGGCATGACTTAACGTATATATAATTAATATCTTCATAAATCCATGTTTGTTACTTATATAGGGCGTGTTAATGTATTTTAATAGCGATTTAAGAAAAAAGGTAAACTCAAAACACTATATTTAGAATTCAAGGAATCATAACGAGTGTTTTTTTAGAACTTATGTCAATTCCTCCATTCTGTTACAGAAAATATAATAATGTGAGATTTAAATGCTTTTGTTGATGTTAGGGTGAGTGACACCAAATGAATCACTCAAGAAACTTCAGATGTAAAACACGCACACTAAGACACCTAACCCCTGTAGATGTGTTTAAAACCCACGTGCAGAATAATCCTATACAAATCATAAAATTTAAAACCAAGTAAAAAATATGGAATGTAAAGAAGCGTTTCAAACTCTAGGTACTTATATTAAAGCTCAATTACCTCTTTTTAAACCTGTATTATTCTAACTACACTTAATGAAACAGTTGTAGAGCTAACAAATAAATGCACTGATTTGCCACATAACTGTTTTCACATACAGGTGCCCGGCATGGCCAGGTGAATAAGGCGCTCGACTCACAATCTGAGGGTCGCGGGTTCGAATCCGCATCC
>NW_013665822.1:697699-707445 GCF_000517525.1 Limulus polyphemus | reverse complement strand
ACAAACATACAGACTCTGTTCAATGTTATTCTAGCGCCCACCAAGTGCACATTCTAGCCAACAAGAGGTACAGTACAGTATTTGCTCGTGCGCCATAAAGAGCAAATTAAGTTACTGTGGTGTAACGAGAAATATCAAAACTGTTCAGTAGAATTATGCAGTAAGAAATTGATTATCTGTAAAACACTTTTGAAATTGTAACAATATAAATAATGGTGATGACAATGGCAAACTGATGTATAATCATGACATAGATAGTTTTTTATTTCCCTTTGACCTCGTGATGCTCTCTAAGGTCAGTATCTCACACAAAAAACGAATCATACTGATTACATTGTTGTAAAAAACAACTCCTTTATTAGAATCTAAGAACGACCTTTCCATATTAAGAATTTTGCCAATTTAAAATATATGACAGGAAGAAAGGTAAGTAAAAGTCTAAATCTAACAGATAATAATCATAGGTTTGCTTTGTAGTTTCATGTTTTTACCACTTAAGTCTAGTCATCGTAACATAATACAAATGTGGTAGAAATCTTTTTAGGTTTGCTTTGTAGTTTCATGTTTTTACCACTTAAGTCTAGTCATCCTAACACAATACAAATGTGGTAGAAATATTTTTAGGTTTGCTTTGTAGTTTCATGTTTTTACCAATTAAGTCTAGTCATCGTAACATAATACAAATGTGGTAGAAATCTTAAGCTGAATATAAAATAATTTATAATTAAATAATAAAGATTTTACGAGCTAAGAATGCGTTGAAAGAATCAATGTAGGTCTCTGGAAACCTATACAAAATTTAAACTCAGACAATACTAAAAATAAAATATACATAAATAATACTGATTTATAAAAAAGTTGTTAGATTTATTTTTGTAAGCTTTTTCGCACTATTGTCTATAAACATTCTTTATTAAATGCATGGTTCATCAAGAAGTTTCACAGTCTCCATAGTAGCCGTAAAACTTGACTTGATGTTCAGCCATCATCCAGTCAAATTCTGAATCTATTTCTGTACATAATTCAGCCGGAAGCTCAACGTAACCACACCTGTCGTAATAATAAAAATATTTTATGACTGAATCTCAAAGGTTTTTCATATCTACTTGTAATAAAAATTATTGAAAACAAATGCTACATGAAGTGATTTATTTAATTTTTAGTATGTTTTATGTCTTCTCAGAAGAATATAGCCTTAATTAGAGATAATAATTTATTATTGTAACAAAAGTATAAACTCATCAAAAAAAAAAAACATTACAAAGTTTACACTAGTTAATGCCAAGACACTTTCTTGAATAATGGCATACCGGTTTACAAGACGCACTTGATACTACATAGGTTCTCTTATAGTTACACACTAAAAATGTGTATATTTTTATATTAGAACTGTGTTTTATCAGTATGCCATACTATGTATTATACGTGTTATTATGGTAACACTGCAACTGTCGGTATTATATTCAATAAAGTCATTACCAGCATGTCATACTTTTCCTTGCAATAGTGAAAGATTGCAGTGTATTTAAAATTGAATACATTCTTCATAATGATGAACATATGCAACACAAAGCAATGAAACTAGACACTATTACCCATGTTTGGATGGATAAATCTGCAAGAAAAATCACAATGGGAAAGGGTGTTAAAATGGCCACTCTGATCTTGAGTTGTAGCTTAGCTACGCTCTTAGATTTTCAATAAAACAAACTAACAGGTATGTAAAAATTACCAAATTTGACAATCAAAAGCTTAATTATAAAAGACACACGAATTTTCATTAAGTTTCGTATTATTTGTCTAAGTTGAAATGAGTTTAAATATCTTATATCTTTCGCTGTTTGTCAGTTTGTTCTTAAATAATCGGTAAGATTTCACTTCAAATACATTTTTTTATATTACGCAATAACCTATATGAAAATGTCAGTAAGATATAAATTTTTTTTAATTTTTTAATAAAATTGATACTTAATTACTTCAATAATGAGTATATTGAATGAATTTATATGAATGAATGTAATTGATACATTAGTATTATTTAACAGAAACTTTTATTTCAATTCCTAGAGGTGAAAAAAGTGAATCAGCATGTTTTCTTTCGTCAATATTTTTGTTAGTTTATATTCTCTTGAAAAATGTATTCAGAGCTTTTACAGGAGTATTCACCAAAGACAAATTTCAGTGTAATCCTGCGATAGCCTCAAATATCATGTTTTCTTTCATGAAAATTTAAATACTGAAAGGAAGGAGATATCTATAAATTTCATTTGCCCGATCTTTCTCTAGTAGATAACAGCTGCCGTTTCGATTTAACTATCAAACGATCAATGATGACGTCAAATACATAGAACGCTTATGTCTAGGTATGATATAATGGAATAATATTGGTTAATATTCTGATAACTGGAAATTTTAAACTTTGTAGCTTGTACAAGTATTTTAGTGTGGTAAGTCTTAATAATTGTTATTAGAACTTGAACTAATGTGGAAAATGTATCTTTTGGGGGGGGGGTAGCTAAGACCTCGATAAAGTAATAATTGTAGTTTCAAAAATTATAAATTTAAAAACACTTGCGCTTTTTTGGCCATCTTTTAGAATTCTAAACTGATCACTAACCTTCCTCCTTGTAACAAGCCACTCATAACCAAATAACGCCGAACGAAATAGAAATGTCCAGTTTCAACTAACTCTCCTGGCCAGTCTTGACGGCGAGGTCTCTTGGCTGGGTCAAAGTTCAAAGCTTTTGTGCTTCCATCTATTAGAGTAAATTTATATGTATAGGTTTATGAAGTCATCAAGTAGTACCAATGCTATGATCATTTCTAATTTCTCAATCGATTCGTAAAAGTTACTGTAATATATTTTGCTGTATAACCAACGCTAGAGGATATAGTTTACGTCATCTCCTTCTCAGAAGGTTTCAGGTCGTTAAAGGTAAAAGTACTGACGGCATATATCTTGTATCGTAATTTTGTTTATTAGTTTCCTTTTACTATATACTGTTTTTTAGGTGAGACATTTGAATGAACAGCCTCGACAACAACAACAAAAAAAATCAAAATATTATTTATTAACACCCAATAATAAGCATGCAATCAAAAGGAAAAACTAACAGTGACTCCCTGTAATACACATGAGGATCTAGCAGTGACTATCACTGTAAATACAAGCTGATAGGAAGATCTAATCATGATTTCCAATAACAAACAAAAACTCATAAGGAAGGTTCAAATCGTTTGTTTCTAATAAAAACGCATTAACAAGGAAGATCCAGAATTGTTTCCTATAATAAATGTGCATTAATAAGGAAGACCTAAAAATTATTTCTCATAATAAATAAGCATTCATAAAGAAGGTCTATCAGTTACTTCATACATAAATATACACTATTATTATTATTAAGAAAGACCTAACAATGGCTCCTTATTACAAACATGTACCAATAAGAAAGACCTAACAATGGCTCCCTCTAACAAACATGTACCAATAAGAAAGACCTAACAATGGCTCCCTCTAATAAACATGTACTATTAAGAAAGGCCTAACAATGGCTCCCTCTAACAAACATGTACTAATAAGAAAGACCTAACAGTGGCTCCCTCTAATAAACATGTATTAATAAGAAAGACCTAACAGTGGCTATCTCTAATAAAAATGTACTAGGGAGTTTTATAAAGGGCATCCTAATTCACTTTAATTAATGATTGTGTATCTACAACTAAGACTATAGAAATATTTGTTGTTTTTTAAAGAAATAGCGGTATTATTCTCGTATATAGAAACAATGTTAAATCTCGAGAACAGTCGCACCATTGATCGAAACGTCGTACCTGTTCTACAAACAAATCTTACTAACTGTAAAAGTTATAACTTGTAATATATTGTTAAATCTCGTTAATAATACTTAAATAAGAATATACGTTAGAAACAATTAGTGTATTCCAACATAACTCTCAACCTTCGAAAACTTCGCTCCATCGCAGTTTATGCTGACGAGTGACCGAAAACACCGAATCGAAGTGGTTGTTTATGATCATGTCATGGGCGTTCTTTAAATAGTTCGGATGAATACAAGGAGATGTACACTGGACTAACGCCACCACTGTAACTTCTGTAAGCACCAAAAATCAAATAGTTTGTAAGTCCTATATTTCCATCATTTATGAAATGCATCGAGATTTCACTAAGTGTTAAGGATTAGAAGTTTTAAATATTTACTAAGTATTACTTCTCACTGAGTATCCAAATTATTAATTTCGATAATTAATATATTTTCGAAATTTGGAGCCCTTTAATATACCAGTTTATAATTTAAATTCATATTTAAGGTAAAATTTAATATGTAAAATTGTGCATTTATCATTAAACATGGGGGGGGGGGGTTGTGCCGGATCATACATCCAATATGTTTTTGCTTAATAGAAGAGAAGTATCCAGTTTGTAGATGAATCGTATGAAAAAAGTTTGCACAAAAAAGTGAAAAAGACTATTTACAAAAAATATGTAATAAAAAAAAAAACTCCCCTGTTTTGTAATTGAAAGATGAAACTCTTATGGTACATTTTAAGATGTGATGTTTGTGCTTTGCGCCCTCTCGTGCAAAGATTTGAATGTGACTTGCAGGCAGAATAATGAGTAGGAAAATTACCAATTTTTAAACACGCCAAACTGTGAAATACCAAAAACATGCTTAGTAAATGAAGAAAAAGGCGTAAACCGTGTAGTAAAAATGATGTTAAGGTTGGTGGAGTAAGTACTAATGATGATTAAGTTAACGATAGCTCAGCCTCAGTGAATATAACTGAAATGTGCCAGATTGTTAAAAATCGTTATTTGCCAGAATGTTGACCTTTACAACAGAAACTCGATTTATGTGAAAAAACAAAACAAAAAACAGTCCATGGCACAAGCAGATGAGAATATGAAGCATTTATGAAAGCTACTGTAAATATTGGTCTGTATCTTAGATTTACAAACACAACCGTAATCTACTTTCCTTAATTGTAAGATTCGAACCCTTTTTTCATACATATTAACATATGGTTAAGGAAAATTTTTACTGTCCTAGCTTTAAAAAAATGAGGATTTTTTGATGTGATTAAATCCGTAATATAATAGGAATCTTTGACAGTGCGTAACCAGATTTAAATATTTTAAATGTTTTTCAATCGCTATGTTTAATTTGCGACCAAAATAATTCTAAGTGTATGAATAACCTATAATTAAGCTTGAGTTGAATAACAAAGTATCCTATCTACCTGGATGATATTGAAGGAATTCTTGAACTGCTTCAACGGAGGTAGCACGATCCTGAGACGTACGTGGGGAACGCCAAAATATATTTGCTCCCCATTTGCTGGCTACTTCAGCAATATCATTATCATCAGTAGCTACCCACAGAGAATCAAATCCTGAATAAAAGTCCAAACAAGACGCTTCAACTTTATTAATACATTAAAAGTAGAACAAACAATGCCACAATAAACAGCAGGTTATGTTGTTATAATTCTGAGAACTTAGGAAGAAAAGTGAAGAAGAAAGTATAAGACAATCTCAACCACACTAGATTTGCTATATTCAGTGACAACGAGGCCTTTCGCTCAATATCAGGGCTCATCAGAAACGCTGCTAATATTATCAAACTACATTAAAATCAACAGTTATAACATAACTTAATGTTTAGGGACAACAAGGGACCTATTGATCCATCTCAGCTGTTCTATCCTCTAAACTAAGCTAAAACTATTTTTAAAAAATCTTAAAGTCAGCCCTTATCATTCATATAATTATCAAGCTTTCTCTTAAGCTCACTTAAATTTACTGCCCCCACAACATCTGAAGGCAACCCATTCCAGAGGCCAACCACCCTGTTAAAAAAATAAAACTGTCTTGGCTGAAGATGACTCCTACCTTGCCAAAATTTATATTTGTGTCCCCTAGTCCTACTATTCTCGCCGTTAAATATGGAAAAAGATTATGTATCAATTGCCTTTACAGTATTAAAAACCTCAATCATATCCCCTCTAAGTCTTCTTTTTTCAAGGGAAAACAAGTTCTCAGATTTAATAATTTAGTTTTATTATTTTTAATACTGATCTTTTATTATGAAGATTGTTTTGTATTGTTAGCTTAGTATCTCTTAAGCTGGTCGAACCTTGAGAGATATTATGGGGTTTACGACGGAAATTGTCGGTAACAGCTAGAATACCTAACTGATAAAACAATGCTCTGTGATATTTCTACGTAAGAACATAAGAAAACTATACATAGTTAGCTGCACTCATAACCGGGTTGACTTTTAGTTTAGCTCTAAGTAAATGATTTGCTCTGATTGGAAATTAATATTAATTACATAGAAACGTGTCTCAGGCTCTCTTGCCTTTCAGGGGGGCAAGGGGAGAACTCGGTCCTGGTTAACACCCGGCCCCGGCCAAAGTTTAGTGACCTGCTACTACGCGTGCATCCTTAGTAAAAACCAAAGACAATGAGTTTCAGAATGGGATACCAATATTATTTTAGAAACTAACAATAAATGCGAATCTAATTTTCCTGCGTTAATAATGCATATTCATATTCAAGTCACTAGGCATTGGTGTGTTTATTGCCTTTATTACAACTTTAATTTAACAAATCATTGTTGCAACAGAATTTCATATTTAAGAAAAAGTAATTTGAAATCCCTGAAATATGTCACCACTTGAAACTATAGAATATACAAGAAAACTGTTAAAACACTAGTAATAAAACATGCATATTCTATTATTCATATTCTTAACATACCTTTATAGTCTTTCATCGGCCGTAATACCCAAGCCAGAAGTGGAAGTCCATTCAGAATTTGAATGTTTTTCCTAGGAAGCTCACTACTTTTTCCTCGTGCGAGAACTAAACCAGCCGCATGCTCTTCCACTGTTGTGCCTTTTGTAATCATCATTATGATAGAAAAGTGAGCAAAACATATCTCGAAAAGTAAGCTGCTTTATTAATTACTGTGTTTTTGATGTAGCTTATGTGATAGCAGACGTTTAAGTACAGTTACATAAGGGTAATACTTAAGAAAAAATTATAATGATACTGTAGAAATTTCAAGTTGAAAATTCTACATCGCTTGCAACGCATTATATCTAAATTGGCGTCTCCAAGTTATCGATCCATAAAAAGAACATTCTGCCATCTACTGGCGGTTTATGACACAGCTAAAAATGAGATTAATTAAATCAAGGTCAGGTAAAGTATGTAAATAAATAACTATGATATATTTTTAGAAAACTGTCTCTGTACTACGAGACCCATTTGTTCATCAATATATTCCTTTTTGTTTCTGTACTTTTACAGGAATTCAAAGGTAGTGTTGCGTCATCGAGATCATGTGATTCTCACGCTCTCTACTTTCTAGAATGATCCTGTACTTTGGCGAATGTTCTAGTTCTTACTAGATATAGGGTAGGCGGGTATATATAAGAGGGGACAACGTGACGCGGGAATGTAATGTAATGTGTGCGTAGATAGTGAGTAACTGATCTGCAGTCAGAAGTATTATTGAGCACGTTCGTCGTTATAGCGTTTGTTTAACGCGATTGTTGAAGTTGAGTGTATCGGTAAAGTTGTATTCGGAAAGAATAAACCAGTTTTTATTAAGAAAGAACTTGTGTCGCTTAAGTTTCGTCGGAACGAAGTGACGGAAAATCAATTAACAAACGGAGACGTAACAGTAGAATAAACCAGCTCTGAAACGGAATACATTAGAGATTCGAATTTGCGACCCTCAGATTGTGAGTCAAGTACCCTAACCACCTGGCCATCCAAGCCCATTGCTGTAGTATTCTCAGGTGAAATTGATTGGTGCACAATTAGATAAGTCTGCTTTATAACAGGAACAGCAACCAGTAAATAGTGGGATGTTTAAGTTAGCTCCCTAGTCCATGTATATTTTCTCCAGTTCTTCGAGTTATCCTATTCTATTTTCAGCTAATACATCTGCAATGGTCTGTGCTAGAATATCAACCAATGCTTTGGCCCTTCATGAAGTAGTCGATGATGATGAGTGTGTAGCGAGGAACCTCTTTCAAGTACCGGGAGTGGACCAGACATCTTCATAAATGGATAAGATATTCCAAAAACACGCAGATGTACGTGTTATTTATGTTTTAGTATTGCTAAGAGGAACCATGACCAACTACTTACTTTGTAGTTTAATATCTTGATGTAAACTAGTTTTGGCATGATGATATAATATGAATTTACTTGTCAGAAGTCAGGATGCCATCAATTTTGTACAGATCACCAACACCGTTAGCTGAGAGACAGCCCCAAATTTGTATCTATCTCCCATCATGTTTCACTGAAGATGCTATACATTGGCTATGATAACGTTTTTTCACTGAACTTGATTCTTGCCAAACAATTTGAACTTTGATTCATCTGTAAAAACATAAGTTTAAAGCTTTTATTGATCCCACTGTATTTAGTATAATGTCCATTTTGGCCTTTTTGTTTGGTTACCTCTTCCAAGTACTGGTTTACGAGCAGCTACACATCCATTGAAAATATTTTGTGCTAATGTGTATCTTACTGTTCTCAATACAACATTCACATCACCATTTCACAGTCCTTGCATACAGCTCCTATTGAAACATGGAGCCTTGCTGTAATTTTTTTTGCATGGTGTATCTTTGATCAGTCAAAACTGAGATTTTGACACATTTGTCATGCAGTATTTTAGTCACAGAAACTATGACTGGATTCACACTGCTACTACTGGGCATAGTATGACTGCCTGTACTTTTATAGGCTTTGTACTACTGTGGCACATTGGTCCATTGTATGACAGCAAATCACATTGTAAATTATCAACAAATGACTGTATTCCGGTGCATTCATGTAACATTTGCCTTTTACACCATTTTCTTTATCACTTCCATAATTATTTTCAATTATGTAGGTTTATCAAATCGAAAAAAAATCTTGATTTTTATTACTTTTTTTCACTGTTTTGGTTGTCAACTGCTCAAGTAACTTTTGATATTAATATCAAACTAATCTTTTATATAAATACTACAAAAAGTTCACTGAACAGGTTTACACACCCAGAGTTTATTGCAAGAGAGAGATTTGGTTTGAATTTCGTGGTAAGCTAAACGAGAGCTATCAGTGCTAGCCTTTCCTAACTTAGCAGTGACAGTCTAGAGAGAAGGTAGCTAGTCAACACTACCCACCACTACTCTTTTACCAACAAATAATGAGATCAACTCTCACATTTTAATGCCCCCATGGCTGAAAAGACATATTCAGTGTTGGGATTTGAACCTATGACCGTCAGATTGTGAGTCAAGCACCTTAACCACCAGGCCATACCATGCCCCAGAGAAAGAAAGAACTAGCATAATAAATAAAGTGTTTTTAAAAACCCAGATTATTACATAAATATTAGTTTTTCAACTGGTGAAAGTGTTTTCTTTCTTTTTATATTAGGTCGTCAAGAAATTAATGTCGCTTTTTTTAGATGAAAAAATCCAAACAACTTGTATATCAAAACAAAATATTCACTAAATGAAATAGTCTCCATTATTATCGATGATGCTTTTCCATCTTACAATCAGGTTGTTAATGCCCTAATTAAAAAAATCACTTTGCTTTGAAGCAAGAAACATGTCGATGTCCTCTTTAATGCCTTCCACATTTCCACGCGTTTTCCCATTAAGATGGTGTTGCAGCGAACGAAATGATGGTAATCTGATGGTGCTAT
>NW_013665822.1:696004-696761 GCF_000517525.1 Limulus polyphemus | reverse complement strand
CAGAAGTCTACAGAGCCAGGTTCAGGACCAGAGTCCGTACTAAAGGGGAGAGCCATCAAGAGCTGGCACAGGACTTGGAGAGCATGGCACACAAGGCCTACCCAACAGCACCACCCAATCTCCTCAAGTTGTTGCTGAGGGATCAGTTCGTAGATGCCTTGGACAGTCCACAACTTAAGATGCAAGTGAAGCAAGCACACCCCTCTACCATGCAAGATGCAATGGCCAGAGCTCTCGAATTTGAATCCTATGTTAAGTCCAGCACAGAGGTACCGAGGTTGGTACAGTCATCTGGATACAAGGCCAGAAAAGGTCAGCTTTCAGAGAGGTTTGAGGAACTTTGCTGGCACTGTAATAAACCTGGGCACAAGAGAGCTCAATGCTGGAAACTTCAACACAGGGGAGACGATACAGCAGTAAGGGCTGGTATCCAGAAAGGTTGTTGGAACTGTGGAAAGCACGGACATTTGAGGAGCCAGTGTAGGAAGAATATTACCAACAAGTCGGCCTCAAGGAGACCAGTAGTGGTTGGTGTTGAGCGACGCCCACCAACCCTCATCATGAAAGTCCCAACAGCTAGGTGTAAATTGCCAAGCACACACAGTGTCTATGTGACAGGAAAGCTGGATGGCCAAAGGTGCGACTTTGACATAGACTCTGCGTATCAGCAATCCCTTGTGAGCATCAAGGTGTCAAATCATGAAGGAGTACCAGTAGCCATACGACAGCTTTATGGTGTGACAGGACATTCTACAAG
>NW_013665822.1:690244-695179 GCF_000517525.1 Limulus polyphemus | reverse complement strand
CAAAACATTTCCATAAACTTCTTTGATATTCTTTGTGACTACAGAGGCTTCGTTCCCCTTCTTGTATTCAAACAGCATTACATGTGCCATCACTATAAGGGATTAGAGTATACTAAACTTTACACATTATATAGGCTACACTAACGTAACGTTTAGGTGGTTCGTTTAACTATTATACGTGATGTACGTTTTTTGTTTGGGGTGGTGGTTAATGAAAGTGTTCCAAAACGCGACATCAATTTCTTGACGACCTAATACCTGTAACAAATAATGTGTGAAACAGTAAAATATTGCTTTTAAAGAAACATCAATGCACTTGTTAAAAGCAACTGCAGGGGCATTATCGTATTTTTTTCACATGAATTTTGAGGTGTATTAAATTTGTGAGTTGAGAAAATATCAGTTTACTCCATAGAATTGTAGTGTTTGCAAGACTGAGGGGTTTTTGAACAATTCACGAGTATGAAATTTTTCTGAAAATATATATTATAATTAAGATTGGGTAAAATCTTTTGCGTTTTTTTTCCTATTTTGTAAGATACGTCTTTTTGCATAAACTTTAACTGCTACTGCCAATATATAAAGCTAGGCAGGCCATCTGCCGAGTTTTTTGTTTATCATTACGCACAAATCTACAATGTGGGTATCAAAACCCAATTTTTTAATATTATAAGTACTCAGCCACCATGAGGTTCTGGTTTGGAAAAAGAAAAAAAAAACATTATTTGTATCTGTAAGGCTTGTAACAAAATTGTTTCAAAGCTACAGTTTATAAAGACAAAAATGAAAACCAACATCCAAGAAAAAATACATCTTAAAAATTTATGTAAAAAAATATTTTTTTAGCAATTCAAAATGTTTATAATAGAACCAGAGCATTCACTTACTCTCTCTCTATCCAGAAAGGAGGGAATATTTTCTATTAAATTACAAATAATTTTTGTCGAAAGGTGGTAGTGTTTTATTGATTTCTAATGTTTCATCATTCTAATATCAATAAAAAAAAATAAAACTTATATAACACAAGATGTACTAATATTTAAATTGACTGTAGTTTTACATAAGTTAAAAACTAATAAAACGTGGGCTAAATAGAATCAGATCATCTTAACATTTTATGGCCTATTACATTACTTTGTTACTCAAAAGCTTTAAACTTTGAGTATTGTAATGTAAATCTGTCAAACTCAACGTTGCATGGTTGTTGCATTTAACCATGAGTTTTCTCTTTCTTGTATGAATTAATTTCTAAAAAAGTTTTCAGTCAGAAAACCAAACATACTTTAGGCACAATAAACCTCACATGTTCAAAGAAATAATTTTATTATTCAGATAGCAGTTAATATACATGAATGTGGTAACACTTCGTTTGAGATAACAACCAGGACAACCATTCTTCTGTTACAACCAGTTGTAAAGTGAGTTCTTCAAAAATATCACTTTGAGAAATCTATACAAAAGGAAAGAAAATGTGATAAGTGTTTAAAACCTAAGATGTAATACAAATGCAATCCCAGACAGTACTGTAATTACATACATGCTTGTTTTTCACTGAATCTCAACTGGTTGTCTCATCTATTTACTCAATAGCTGTTAATTTCTGAATTCTTTCTATATTTAAAAAAAGCATAATTTTTGTTAGCTTTGAGTAACTTTAAAGTTTTAGTTCTCTCTCAAATGTGTCAGAGACATCCCTTAAGGTACAGACAAGTATCAATATCTAATTTGGGTTGTTTCTGACAACTTTTTACTAAAATAATAATATTAATCATATGTGTCACTATACAAAAAGGTTCTAATAATGTTTAGAAACAATGTTTCACCAAAATTTCTTACTGTAAAACTTTATAACACTACTTTAAGTTTTATATTTTGATGCTGACAGCAGATGATAGAATTTAAACTGTATGGTTCACCTGTACTGTGTAGCTACACTAGAAATAGTGTTAAACTAATAATTCAACACCAAATGCTTGTGTGCAAGTTTAATACAGGGTGTTGCCTAGAGCTGGGCAATTAGTTGAACTTGCTAGTTGATTAATTGTCAGTCTCATTTATTGATTACAGTCAACTAATTGACTATTTTCATGGGGTGGCTAGAAAACAATCTTAAAATGCTAAAAATCAGGTTTCAATACCCGTGGTAGGCAGAGCACTATATAGTTTTTACCTAATGGTGACAAAACTTTGTACATTATTTATTATGTTACACATGTAATAAAATTTTCTTCATTACTCATTTAAGCTGTCTTCAAACTTTATAAGCTGAACATATTTTAATTGATTGAAAATAATAATGAAAACTCATAATGCCAATACTAGCTAGTTGAAATAAATGTTAACACTAATTTTGATTAGTTATTATTTTCATTACATTAATTTATCTAGTACTAATTTTGATCACTGGATAGTTGAACTAATTAGCAGTAATAATTGGAAACATCAAATGATTAGTTTCATGAAAGTAGTCAGTTTAATCATAATTTTGATTGGCTAATTTACATGATACTAATCAATGTAATCAAAGCTCATACATAACTGATTAATTTATTTTATTACCCAGATATAGTGTTGGTTGTAAAATAAATGTGTACTGCCAGAGAAGGGAAGAGAGAAAAAAAAACAATATCAGTAAATGATGACACAAAATAAAAAAAATTAAGTTCATGCAAAGTTTTTAAAATAATCATGAGCTTCATCACATACTTTTATGTTTAACCCTCTCTATACGAGCTTAGTCATTTTGACCAACTTTGTAACCACCATGCATGTAACTATACATACTGTGTGACTTTTAATGTAGTGTTTTTTCACAGAATCCGACAAGATTTTATAAAATATTACAAGGCTTTTATACACAAAAAATCAGATTTTTTACTAATACTTTGTTAGTGAACTTATGAAATCTGAGTGCAAGGTGATTTTATGATTGAAAATACTTTTTATGTTTCACAGTTTTCATATTTCAAAACCTTCAGAACCTCCTAAATGAATATCAAAAGTTTCTTTTTGGTAAAACTTTATATTTTATCTGTTATTTTCTTTACTGTAACACTGTATACAGGCTTGGTCCATTTGACTGATCTTGCAACAACCACAAACAAATCTGAAATAAATCTAAATTACCTTTTTTCTTTCTAGAATGACTGCATATTGTTAATGATAATTAGACACTACTTATTGTTACAGTCAAAGCTAATACAATATAAATCTATTGGTAATTTAGATTTATTGCTTTACTGCGATTATCACAGCAGGGATAATTACTTAACGTACCTCTTTAAAACCAATCCTTTCAAACATATTCTTGCTAGCTAGATTTTTCATTTTCACTTTTGCAATAAACGAGGTAACTTGAAGTTGTTCAATTCCTGCAAGATACAAACAAAGCTTTCAATGGCAAATAAAAATATACTTTGTTTCATTATACAGAAAAACATGAACTCAAAGTTTTGATTCAAAGCATTTACATGTTCCCCTTGGCTTATGAAGATGACAACCAACATAATATTATTGCTCTATGAAACATGTTTGGTTACCTTAAAATAAATTCACACAACTTTGCTTTTTAACAGTCACAGTTATTAACAATTGAAAATACTTTCTTAAACTAAGCATAAGCAAAATAGTTGTGTATTATTATTTTAAACTAAAAAAAATAAGTTATTTTCTAAACAAAATTTTCACAACCATAGTGATTTATGTTTTTAATTGTTTATCACTCCATGTAAAGATTTGAACAGCATATTAAATATATATATAGATAGCAAAAAAATTTTTAAAGCTTCATTTTTTGCATAACTATAAACCAAGAAAATGGGGTATCAGAAACTTTTATTAATCTAAGGTTAATGTTTATAAAATACCTGTTACAAATAATACAGACTAAATCATAACTTAGTATAATTTTAATTAAAAACAAAATACGTATTAAATTTACAGGGATAAATTTAGCAGGAAAACAGCAAATATACCATTGTCATGTATACAAAATTATACAGCAATACATGTAATAACAGGTAAAACGAATATTCTAACTCAAAACCATAAAAATATGTATACCTAATACTTTATGTAAATTTAATTTAAATTAATAAATGATTAGTACTTGAAAGAAAGTGCAACTTGTTCATTATCTTAAACACTTCATTTTTCTTCATTAAAGTGCCTCTTCATAGATCAGTTTCTCTTTATGCAAAGGCTGAAGAGCCTGAACCAAGTTGTGAGCTTTTACTGCTTGCATCAATAGTATCATAACAAAGCAATAAACACCTTCAAAGATTCCAGTCTAAAAAAAAGGTTGAAAACAAATGTGTGTTTTAAAACATAACTATTGAAGTATATTGTTTTACAATGTAATTTACAAAGTTAATATCGTACAAAGTGATCTGTGAAATTATGGAATCAGAACTAGTTGGTCCCCAGATGAAAAAAAGTTAGGAACTACTAGACAAGACTATGTACAGATATTTAAATTAACTTAAAAAGACGAAACTATGCACAGCATTAACAGCCCCTGAAGAAGAAAGGTCCATCTTTTTAAAATGCTCAGGTTATAGGATATTTTATCTCTGTGTTAAATTAATTTCTTGAACCTATGTGTTTTTCTAACATCATGAATACAACATCAACAAGATATTTAAACTGATTTAGGTAGACTAGATTACGTACAGCATTAATAGGATATTTAAACTGATTTAGGTAGACTAGATTACGTACAGCATTAATAGGATATCTAAACTGATTTAGGTAGACTAGATTATGTACAGCATTAATAGGATATTTAAACTGATTTAGGTAGACTAGATTATGAACAGCATTAATACAATATTTAAACTGATTAAGGTAGACTAGATTATGTACAGCATTAATACAATATTTAAACTGATTAAGGTAGACTAGATTACGTACAGCGTTAATAGGATATTTAAACTG
>NW_013665822.1:676688-689575 GCF_000517525.1 Limulus polyphemus | reverse complement strand
TTCTTTGTAGACACAGTTATCAATGAAAGTGCCTTGCTTTTCTGTTGTAACACTCATGAGATTTTCACTAAAGAAAAAAACAAAAAAATTTGTAAGTTTGTTTTTGATTGTTTTATATTAGAAACTGTTTGTAATTAAGCACAAAGCTAAACAATGAGCTATCTGTGCTCTGCCCACCACAGATATCAAAACCTGGATTCTAGTGTTGTAAATCCGCAGACATACCACTGTGCCACTGGGGGGCATAGTTAAAACTTACTCCTTTTTGTAATTTTTATCGGTTAAATCTGAAAAATATTTTTGTGGAAATTTCAATTGTTTTATTTATTGTTCAGCTATAAAAATACTGCCTAGTTATAAAAAATTACCCAGTTATGATTGGTGATGATAGGTGCAGTAGTTTCTGAGATCCAAGTTTTGGCCGTATACATCGCAAGCTTCATTATAATAAGATATTTAAACTGCTTTATACAAATTAAATATGACAAAACACAAAGTAGAATCATTTAGTTTTTCTTGAACATCTGCATCTGATCTAGGTTATCCAAGCAGTTTGAGTGATAAGAATAAACCTTTCACTGACAAATCAACCTCATATACATTGAATTCTCAGGAGTTTTAGCATTGTAAATAAAGAGTGAAACAATCCTTATTAAATGGATGTTCACATTAGTTTCAAGTAATAAAGCAACTGACTAGTTACATAAATAAAACAACTATGTTTTCTAAAGTTCCTATTACAAGAAGAAAAATTCTTTTTAGAAAATAACTGTCTCTGGCTATAAAAAATAAATTACTATTTTCTTTGAATAGTTTTATAATACTAAAGCTCTCAAGGTAGAATGTTAGTTTCAAACACTTGCAATCATAAGGTTCAATTCTAGCATAAACAGTAAATAGTAAGTAGATGGTGATGAATAAGGTTAGTTCCTTTACTAGTGTAATTTTCAAATACCACACTTATAACCAAACAATATTTTGTAAATCATTTCTAAATTTTATACAAGCCTTTTTGATATCAAAGAAACAACTCTGAATAAGTTTTTACACTATTCTTCCATCTAAACTTCACATTTGCGATAGTACTTTATGTTCTGCAAATTTTCTTTTGGCAATGGACTCACCATATCGTAACATGAACAGTAAAGCTTCCTTCCCTTTACCTTGGCCACGTTTACACTCCTCTAGTCACAAAAAAAAATTGTCTATATTAATCACATATAATATGTATTAAACTAGAATCAACAGTCTTGTAAAAAATATATTCTGATGAATCTTCAAAACCTATAGAGGTATATTGGTTTTAAACATGCAAAGTATTATTCAGATTAATAAAATGTTTACTTATAAAAGTAAGTTCAATACTGGTTATATATATAGGCAATATAAACACTCCTTTTTGTAGGAACAATACACAAACACATATATATATATGCTGATTTCCCTTGTGGTTCTTATTGGATAAGTGTAGATCAATATGCAAAGCTACACAAGGTTTACGAAGTTAGCTTAGGTTTCCCTAATTTTGAGCTGATAGACTTGATTGATTGTTAAGAATGCCATCCAATGAAATCTGACACGACTTAAATTTTTTTTATTTCCTATCTTTTTTACCCTTTCGTTGCAAAAGAGTGTAAATGAAATAATATCAAGTATTTGTATTCAAATGATTGTGAGCAAAAAAGTTAAAATAATCAAAGTAACACCTAATAAACCCGTTACTTCTGCATACAAGGAAATCTTAAGCTTTCATCAAATTGCTAGTTAAAGTGAAATAATTGCACATGACTTGCAAAAAAATATTTTATTTCATATCACCTTTAACTGTTTTAGTTAAAACCATTAAAATTTTCTGAAACAATAAGTATTTGAGTTGGCTTCTTCATAGTATAAGTGCTTAACTAATAAGGAACTGCATTTCAGTAGTACTTTAATTAGGCTTAAGAATATTTGCAAATATTGCTTTTCACAATATTTCGACAAAACTTCCACCATAACGTCCTCTACATTCTATGTAATAGGCCCAATACTAATGTCTAATGATAAGTAAATCAATTGTAATTGTGCTTCGCCAGCTTGAAAAAACATTCATACCATAACAATCATTTTGTAATATGAAGAAAGATAGCTAGTCAACAACACCCACCACCATAACAATCATTTTGTAATATGAAGAAAGATAGCTAGTCAACAACACCCACCACCAACTTTTGAGCAGTATATTCTAATAAAAAAGTGTGATTTGCCTGTCACTCTTTTAACATACATCCAAAAGTACAATTTTGTAGTAATGGAACATGAGCCATGGATCCTCAGGTTCACAGTTCAATATATTAACTACCAGGCCACACCTGACCCGATAATGTATGTGAAAATATAAACAATTTAATATTAAAAGTTTTATTTATAATTATTACATCTCACAATTATTATGAATATTTCCATTCTTAAAATTCCAGATTATATTTTTAGACATATAAATGATCAGCCACAAATATCACATACCAACGTAGCTAAATTCACGTGGAGAAAAACAAGGTCTATTAACAGAATGAACTAATAAAACATACTCTTCTTACTTACTGCTTAAAATATGAAAATGTTTTACTCGATTTTATTGGTCACATTTTAAATTAACAGTTTTTTAATCTAAATCTAAAAATTAAGGCAAAGAACGTCTTAAAGCATGTCTGCTTTATATAAAAATATACAAGTTAACTTATATAACTATAATGACAGTTACAAGTAATTCAACAAATATTATAAAATATATGCAATCAAAAATAATCTAAAAAGCAGTAATTTGACATCTAATTTGAAATGTGTACACAGCTAACACATCTTACAAATTACAAAAAAATCTTTTGCAAAATGTTTCTATAGTATTTGGGTACATTGCTGTTCAGCAGAAAAGTTTTAAAGTTTTGACATACATAGGTTTAGGACTATTAGGGAAGAATAAAGTGAACATGGACAATACAATAAAACAAACTAACACATAAGTACAAATTCGATGATGAGGACCCACTTTGAGACTAATAATGGTTGGAGACGGCTTGAATGGGTAATGAAGAAAAACTTTAATGTAAGTTTAACATAACACCAAATGTACAATGTTTCGACAAGGTTTTGTCATCATCAGGTGCATCAGGTACCTGATGATGACAAAACTTTGTCAAAACATTGTACATTTGGTGTTATGTTAAGCTTACATTAAAGTTTTTCTTCATTACCCATTCAAGCCATCTCCAACCATTATTAACACATAAGTAGTTTTAAACACAAAGTTCTTTATTCAACAAACACAGTATTAGGTTATCCAAACTGGCTAGGCTGCTGCTTCTGCAGTGTCTGACTACTATGGTCGACAAGAGGATATTCTAAAGCATTTAAGAGCCAGAAAGAGAACTACAAAAAACACCAGACTTAAATACCCTGGCAAAACAGAAATTCATGTATCATACCACAAGTACACAGGTTACATACTTCAACAAATGTTCCATACACAGTCTTAAGCAAAGCCAATTGTACGGGTTTCTGTATTGCCTGTTTGAATAAGTTAACTTCCAAGAAGTCCATATAAAAATATAAGCAGGCTAGCTTGAGACTTAGGAAGAAAGGCTGCAATGTATAGCCTTTATAGTTATAGAAGGGTGAAATTCATGACTATTTCAGGTAATTACACTTCTAAAGAAAATGTTAAACCTTCCATTGATTGTTCTTTACAAGTAGTTTAAAGATTGTCATAACTTTACCTGCAATCATTACTTCAACTTCCCCTTGCTTGAGATTTTCAGGGTTGTTGAGGAATAAGTTAACGTCTCCTATCATTGAATCTGTAACATGTTAGTAATATATATAATTTTAAAATCATTATAGTGTACCCATAACAACAACTACATACCTCAACTTTTTGTGCATTACCATGAAAACTGAGGGTCTTAATTATAGAGTGACACTTTGATAAATCCCAATAAACATGCACACATACGTGTAGTTTTAAAAAATAGATGTGACTGAGCATAATTTTAATAAATTTTTAATACATATTCAGTCAGAAATTGACAAAGTTCAAAGTTTAATTCATTATGTATAATGGATCTTATGCCTATGACTTAGGTTAGGTTTTATATACTCAACTTTTAAAGTGGGGACTATACATGTATAGAGCTTGGTGAATAGTGGAATTCACTAATCAATATATCATCAGGCTCATTAATGAATTACATTCAACTAATTGATTATTCTCATTTGAGACTAATCTTCTTATCTGCAGTTTGTTTTGGATTTTTTAACACATTTTCAAACCACCCTTCATTCAATCCTATCATAAAGGGTTCATGTATTTTACATAACCTTATAACCATAGTGGTATACACACTATGATTCTGAAAGTACTTAATGTATCTTTACAAAATCTGGCAAGCTTTCAGTAAACATTAAGTCTTTTGTAGACAAAAAAATCTGAATTTTTAATTAAGTATTTTTACTAAAACTTTGTCCACAATTATATGGTGTCGGAGTGTTGACTGCTCCAAGTGCAAAGTGATTTCTATGTTAAGATTAAAAATACCTTTCTTCATCTGAAAATTTTCAAATTTCATTTGCATAATCCATAAAACCTCCTAGATAAATATCAAATAGTTTTTTTCAGATAAACTTTACATTTTATCTGTAATTTTCTATACTATAACTATACAACGTCGCTCAAATTGACCAACCCTGTAACCACCATAAAAAAAAAGTTAGGAAATAATTCTAAATTACCTTTTTTTCTTTCTTGAATGACTGCAAATTGTAACTGGAAATCACAATTGTTTATCCCAAATAGGTTAAAGCTTGTGACAGTATACATCTGTTTCTTCTTAACTTTTATTCTTTTATTGCCCTTTGAACCGTGTCTAACTAGTAATCCCACCATGAGTTGTAAATCACTCAGTGAACTCACAACTCACATTATCTTAAGTTGTAAATCACTCAGCAAACTCATAGCTCACATTACCTTATCAAATTATGTAGCGTATGGGCTACTCGCGAGCATATCTCATGAAAATTTATTATTATTATTTTTTCTTTATTTTACTTAATTTAACCTAATAAGTTTCTAATGTTTACATTTTAGTTATTTTTATTATAATAATTAAAGAATACACATGACAACAAATATATAGTACTCACCTGGATCATCATCTTTTTGCTGTCAACAGTCAATAAAACTTAAGCCTACTTTTTATACTAATGGTACCTACCACCACACTAAATAATTTTGTATTCAATTAAGTATTGTAGCTAAGAAGACAGAATTATAACACGTAAAAAGCAGACAATGTCCTATAACTACCATACTTTTTCTGGCTTTTTAACTAAGCGATAAGATCCATTAAAAATTCAGCAAAGCTTCTCAATGTGTTTTTCGTGGGTATAAAGTTTGAACTGGAAGCAAAACAGACAATTTTCCATACAGAAAACAAAGTAATGTAATATGTCATTTGATAAATTAAAACTCTGGCTTTCTATTGGTTATAAATAATAAAGTATTAAATGTTAGAGAGAACTCTTGTCACTTTGTGAAAGAGAGGATGAAACAAGAGGGTGTGGCAAATGGGTTCTGATTTTCTAGTTTATGGCTCTGTAACCAACTAAGATTGAAGCCTATAAAAATTAAGCTCTGCCTGAGTAATAACAATGTTATAAGGAATAATGTACTTTAAATTCCATATTTTGCAGAAGAGTGGTGAATAAATTACAGAAGACCTAGAGAGCAAATGTCACAATTTTCATATTAGGAAAGATTAAGGATTTTTTAAAATATTTCCTTATAAAATTAAGAACTTAAAATTTATATAATATTAAAATTTGATTTATCAGCTAGGCTTTTATGCCAAGTACATTTGTATACCTTGATAATAAAGTATTTTAGTTACATTTTGAATGTAACTGTATAAAAGGTTGTGGGATGCACACTTTGACCTACCTGATACAGAAAAGTTAATATAATAGACATCTTCATGTACAACACTTTGTGATTAAGTTACTTTTTCCTAAACTGTTGTCAAAAAAGTGTGTCATATATGCAATGTAATATGAAACCTATATCAAGCTGAGCTGAAAATACAATTGATACCATTCCAATTTTTTTTTACTCGGTTCTTTACACTGAGTGTTAATCAGGCAAAAAACATTGAGTTATTCAATATGATACAGTAGGTAGATCCCACTGATAGTGAATAATATAAAAACAAATAAGTACTTTGGGGTTAAGTGGTTTCTATTCTAGTTGATAAATTCACACAACTACTGAGGATCTATATGTTTATACTACTTGTTACAACTGATATTAGTGATTGCACTGAAATGAGTATAGATTTTACTGATGGTGCTGTACACAAATATTATATTAAGATCCTTGGTAAACAAGGCTAAAATGTAAAATCAATTTAGAAAAATCTTGTGAAGTTGGCTGTTTATATAGTTTTGAAAAGCATAGTTTCTTAACTACTTTTTAAAAATATAAAGTTGTACATTCAAAGATTAAAAAAACATTAAACTAAAATGTTTTATAAATCAAAAAATTATCTTTAGTACAATAAAATAAACAAAAATGTGTAATAAAAAACTCACAGCTAATGTAAACAATAACTTCTGATCATCAGTATATACTTTAAACAAAAGTAACTTTTCAATAACACCAAAACTACTTGAAAAAAGAAGCAGCAATAAACACACACACACACCAAAACAAAACCTTAATGGGTGTAATTAATCACTCATGCTACAGTATAATTTAAGAATTCTACATTTTTCTAGCATATTCAGAGATTTTACTTAAAAGCCACAGTTAAAGTTAAAATGAAACATTACATAGTAGTAAATAGTATGAAATTGATGACTAATGTCAATCAAAAATAAATATAGAAAAACACAACAAATAATTTGTAGGATTTATTTTGTTTTTGTAAAGAATGTTTGCTTCATATAGTAACAAACAACATCAGGACAACTAAGAATATTTCCTCTAATGTAAAGCTGAAAATGGAAAAGGAAAATTGCATAGTATTTTATTTTTAGTGCCTTCCATCTTTAACAGTTTGCTGATATACAATTCAGTAAATGAAATTATAGTTAAAGACTGATGGCTCTTAAAGGCCAAGACGTACACCACTTGATCAAGTTCAATTTATCTACACTCCTATTCTAAAAATAGTGTTGGTTTATAATTTTTTCAAGATAGATTCAAAGATATGACTAACACAAATATTTTATTTAATGGATTTTATCTGTTTGTTTCAATAAATAACTTCAGCAGCCTAAAAGTTTGTCCCTAATAAATCATACTATTTTAATATATATCTAACCCCCCCAAATATTTTATAAAGAACTAAAAATGTCATTCATCACCAAAACACCTAATTTATACTTGTCTGTAAACAGAACACAAAGTTATATGAACATAAATTTAAATATTCTGAAAGGTCAAACAACTAATATTGTTGACTAAGACATTTAAATAAATAGTTGGAAAATAAAGCATATTCTGGCACATAAACTGAGAACAACTTTTTAACTTTAATGTGTCTAAAAAACATTCTGTAAATGTTCAGTGAACTTCGATTTATCCGAATGGGAAAAATTATAACACTCCATCACCTACCTAGTTCACTTTTCTGTTTCATATCCTCTTTATCTAGAACTATGAAAGTACATTCTGTAAATAAAAAAAAAGTTACCTTTATAGTATTTAAAACCTTCAAATTAAAACTTCCTTATAGTACATACGAAATTTCAGCTTTTATATGCATGATGTTTTCAGCTATACTGTTGTCATCACAGTGCACCTATGTTTATATAAGATTTGAAGAAGATGTAGCAATAATACTACTAATTTATTTTTCTGAATTATCCAGTTAATAAGCTGTTTAAGATATTAGACTGTAATTCATATTTATTTTTAATAAACGTCAACACATTTGGATATTCCTAATACTTCAAAAATTAAACTAATAATAATACATTATTGGGCACACTACACATTATAAAGTAAAATAGCTGCATACAAGAAAATTTATAGCTAATTTTTCAAAAGTAATTAACACCATTTGATATACCTGTTCCTTTTTACTTTCAACAACGAGATATTGCTATTACCAGGATATTACTATATACAAGCAGTGGCAATTTTAAGAGAAACATTTCCAAAAGCAGCAGTGAATAATTCAAGTTCAGCTATGAACAATCCATATCATGCTCTTAGTAGTGGTTTTCATACCATCAACATTATCAATAAAAAGCAGTATGTCTGGATACTTCCTCTCAAACTAGAATGTTCATAAAACAATAAAAGTTTTAATAATCACTATCCAAACCAAAGATTACATTATTTCAATTTCACATGAGTGCTGAATAAAGTAAAAATAATTATTGTTGGATATAAAAGACTGTTTAAGAATTATTATTTAGTTTGTTTAATGAGTTAATATTTAATAATTATTAGTTCTCATAACAAGACTGTTAAAAGTTAATTATTTTAAAAGTAATAGTTATAACAAGTTTCATTTTGTAACTTTGTACAAGTTGTACATTGTGTATGAAGTTTAATTGGTGTAGTAGTCTTTTGTAATATTGTTGACGTGATCTTACTCGGAACTATATTTATAGATTTTTCTGTGGCATGCTATAAGTATGTGCGGGTACAGAAGTTAAGTTAATGAAAGTAAATTTACTGTGTGATTGTCAGTTGAGCCATAACAGGCAATTTATAAAGTGAGAGTTTCACAGTTTGTATTGTAACAACACAGATAGAGAACAATAATTTGTCTTGTCATAGGGTGTTCTAAAGTAATTGAACCCACATGTGTGGACTTTGATGGAAAGGAGACAATTATTTAAAGTTTTGGATACAACTATGGTAACCAACGGTTATAGTGGTGATTTTGAAGTAAGTTTCACAGATTGTATTGTAACAACAGAGATAGAGAATAATGATTAGTCTTGTCAACTAGGTTCTAAAGTAATTGAACCAGCCTGTGTGGACTTTTGACAAAAAAAAAGATAATTATTTAAAGCTTTTGATACAACTGTGGTAATGTAAGTGAATTTATCACTGACTGTATTGTGATAACAGAGGAGAGAAGAAATAATTTGTCTTGTCAATTGGGTTCTAAGTTAATTGAACCAGCTTGTGTGGACTTTTGACAAAAAAAGAGAATTATTTAAAGCTCTAGATACAACTGTGGTAAACAACAGTGTATCAAATTTTTGTACATATGTTTGACTTGTTTTGAATATATGTTATTTTAAAACAAATAGGTTGTACGTTGTCCATTTATTGTTGAAATTTATTGCCAACAAATCACAGCCACCTACTGTAAAGAATCTCAGCCCTATAAAAACAATAATGTAATGATGATCTTAATTGTATGTGCATGTATCAGTCCATTGGACCAATGACATAATGAAGAATTAATATTTACTACAATTTTAAATTTACTAAGTGTATCTTCACAACACCTGACAAGCTTTTAATAAACATGAGAAGTGTATTGTATGCAAAAAATTTTTTTTAATAAAGTATATTTTCGAAATATTTATCTGCATATTTACTGAGTCAGCCTAACTCAGACACTGACAGTCTGAGTGAAAGCTGATTTTCTTGTTAAAAATAAAAAATATTTTTTTCATCTTACAGTTTTTATATTTCATTTGCATAACCTTTAGAACCTCCCAAAAAAATAGCAAAAGTTTATTTTTGGTATAAATTTATATTTTATCAGTTATTTTGTCTACCCTAACACTAACTGTACAGTGAAATGAAAAATTGAAGAACATATGAAATAAATTGAACAACAACTTTTTCTTCTGATGTAAAATTTTCCTTGTTTCATGTAGTTCTTATTTTCAAATTTCAACTGTTAATATTGTCACATATATTTCCTGTAAATTTATGGTTTTATTCTTGTGCTTAGTACTTACTTGAGCACTGATCATCTCATCAAAAACAATAAACAAAGTGGAAGGTAATTAACCACAGGTCATAAATAAGCAAAGTAGGTGATTTTTGCAAGTGCAAACCATAACCGAGCCACACCTCACTATTCTCACTTAGTTTTTAAAATAAAAACTTCGAGTTTCAAATAAACATTTTAGAACACAAAACATACATAAGGCAATAAAAAAAAGTATCATAAAACAACTGTATTTAGTTGTCTTTCTAACTAAGTAATCAACAGATAACATTTCTTGTTCAGAGCAGAAAAATAATTGCAAAAAATGAAACTGAGGCCAAATATCTAATTACGAGAACCAATAAAACTAGTCTCCTAACAAATCTCATGAAGAAGAATCTGCTCTTTCTATTGGTTGTAAATAATCCAACATTAAATGTCAGAGAGAATTATTGGCATTTTTTGAAAACAGGATGAAAAAGAAAATGCACAGCATGTTGGTTTGACTTTTGTTTTTTTATATTTCAGTAAAGCAAGAAGCCTGAAGGCTAGAAATTTATATTTCAACTTGTCAATATTTATACTATGAATGTGTAATTGGTGGGACACTCAGAAGATCATATAAGGATAAAAAGAAAATCTAAAAGAGGAATTTGGAGAACAGATGCATCAAGCGATAGAGATAAATGAAGACTGGGAATTTATTTAGATAATATAAACAACTAGATAATATGAAAACATTGGACTATAAACCACATTTTTATGCCCACTTTACTAACATACATTGACAACAAAGTTGTTTAATTAAAGTTTGAATGTAACTGTATAAAATGGCTTTGACATGAACACACCAACCCTCACGTACAATTAAGATTTAGACCTGTGGTGAGTTTTACCCACTTTTTTGATGCTTTATTGGTTACATTACCTATGGCTGAGTTTTCACAACTACATGTGTAAAAACACCTTTTAAAGAAAATTCATTAAAAATTATTTTAATGAATAAAACTGATAGTAAAACAAAAGTCTCAATCCATATAGCTGTACACCCTTATGTTAAAAACATGGTATTTAATCTACACATACAGCATTTTATCATATTCTACATCATTCTGACAGTAGTAATCTTATTTATGAACGTCAACGAGTTGAAAAACACTCAACTGTGTAGAATCATTTAAACCTATGTACTTGAATGTTATGTCTCACTAATGAAAACAAGACAAACAAACATACATGATTTTGTACAGAAACTTCAACTGTAGCACTGAACAATAAGAAACTTAAATCAGATTTAAAGTAACACTTTTCTTGTTTATGTTAATTTTAGCATGAAGTAGCTTTTGTGTAAATTTCAAAGAACTTTATTTGGTTCCACATATATCTCGATTAGGTTCCAGTCACATCATAAACTAGGTTCTACTGGTTGTGGAATTTGTATCGATGTCTACTATTACCAAGATGGTGCATTTTTAAAGTAACAGTTCACTTTTCTAAAGTGCATTTACAGTACATTACATGTGTAAATAGGCCAAACTGCACAGAATGACACACTGTTGGGTTTAGTGATCTAGCCACTGCTCAAACAGAATGAGGAGAAAATGTCCATTTTATCCCTTTTGTGTTCTAAACCAAATATTAGAATAATAACTATGTTGTCTTTATTATGTAAAGTCAGTGCTTCACATGGGGCTGGACGCCATCTCACCTTTTTTTCAAGAGGGCCTGAAATAATCCCGCTAACTTTTAGTAGACTTGAAACCTCCCTGATACTTTTACAATTGCCTAGAGTTATGCCAAACCTCTTGCCCTCTCTTTATTCTCCCTTTTGCACCATTACGGGCAATAAAACAAAGTGCATCACCACAGTCACAAAAGTTTTTTCACTCCCACTTTCCATAAACAATCTAATTTGCTAATCCACTGCCCTGAATAGTAGTCATGACTGTAAGCTTCTCAGAAGGTAAAGGTTCATTCAGTAGATGATTCAATAAATATTTATAATATCAGGAAACTGGGGAAAGAAACTTTTTTGTTTTAAAATGTTGTGTAAGAGTGGGGCAGGAATGAGACAAATTTTTCAAAGTTGTCCTAATTTGAAACAAAAGATAAATTGGTGTGGATTTATGCACAGTATAAAAAAAAGAGAAGAAGCAAGTAAAAAACCAGGTTAGCTCACAAAGAGTTTAGAGATAAATTTAAAGAAAAGCATCATAACTTCAAGAACTTTAAATTGACTGGTATGACAGGGGATTTAGAAGATTATAGAAGATCAAGAAAGTTGCTGAAACAGGAAATTAGGACATCAAAAAAGATGTATGAAAACAGGTTGGCTGAAAATGTAAAAAAATAACATTAAGGATTTCTGTAAATAAATTAGGGTAAACAAAATGTTAGAATGGAGGTAGGACCCTTGAGGGATGATAAAGGAAGGCTATTATCTGATGATTATGAGATGGCTGGGTTATTAAATTTTACTTTTTCTTTGGTTTTTACTAACAAAGATAAAAGCAGTATTCCACATCTTAAACAGTTAATACATGGAAACGAGATCAAACAAGATGACTACATTAATTCTGAGCTGGTAAGAAAAAATTGGGAAGTTTAACGAACAATAAGGCTCCTGGGCCAGACAATGTTTCCCCCGAGGGTTTTGAAAAGGTTACAGCTTGTGTAGATTTGATGTATCTGGATTTTCAGAAAGCATTTGACAAGGTGTCACATAAAAGGCTTGTAAAAAAATTAGCCCTATAGGTGTGGGGGATAAGTTAGCAAATTGGATATAACAATGACTGAATGGAAGAAAGCAGAGGGAGTTCAGTCAAAGTGGATTAATGTCACAAGTGGGGTACCTCAGGGCTCAGTTTTAGGACCGACCTTTAGTTTTTGATTTACATCAGTAACATAGATGAAGGAATGATCAATAAATGACTTAAATTTGTAGAT
>NW_013665822.1:661229-676443 GCF_000517525.1 Limulus polyphemus | reverse complement strand
CAATAAATACAAGATAATGCATGTGGATTATCATAATTTAAATCAGAAGTATAATTTGGATGGGAATAACCTTAACAGTGTCATGAAAGAAAGAGATCTTGGTGTAATAGTTGATCAGTCTCTTAAGCCATCCAAACAGTGTATTGTTGCTATTGGTAGGACAAACAAGATTTTAGGTTGTATCTACAGAAATATGAATACAAGTCTAAAGAGGTTATAATTCCATTGTATAGGTGAAAACAGTAGGACTAGGGGACACAAATATAAATTTTGGCAGGGTAAGAGTCATCTTCAGCTAAGACAGTTATATTTTTCTAATAGGGTTGGAATGGGTTGCATTTGGATGCTGTGGAGGCAATAAATTTAAGTGAGTTTAAGAAAAAACTTGATAAGTATATGAATGACAAGTGCTGGCTTTAAGATTTTTTTATTTATTTATTTATTAATAGTTTTAGTTTAGTTTAGAGGATGGAATGGCCAAGATGGACCAATAGGTCCCATGTTGTCCCAAAATGTTAAGTTTCACAGCAGCCTATTGGCAGCCAATTGGAGGTTACATCTTTGCCTGTGGATAAACCATGCCATTAAGTTCCATGTTCCTCCACTTTGTTGGTCTTCCACTTAAACTTTTTAAGCCATAATTGGGAAACAACCACCTACATACTGAATACACATTTGGTCCTGCCACTATAGTAAAAAAAGTGTGTGATTATATAATAATTACAAATTTAGTTAATACATTATAAAAATTCAGAGTGGCTAATTCAGGCTGATATACGTTGGCCTAATCTAACATTATACATAAACCAGTCAGGTTATCTTTCTTTTCCTATTCCAACTCAAAAATTTCACAAACCATCCTCCTACTTCTTTTTCAGCTTCAAAAATTTCACAAACCATCCTGCTTCCTCTTTCCCCCCTTCAAGCACTGTTTAAAATGCTCAATTTAAATAAGCCTCTTTGAAAATGCATACTGAATTATCTATATACTAATGTCTCACACACCACATTTTTTCATAAAAGTTAGACTTTAAATAGTAAGATAAAGAACAATACTTGTATATTAGTTGCATAAGACAAACCATTTACTTAAAATCTACAAATGACAGTGTAAACAATTTGTTATTTTTTATACCTTTTTTCACATGCCTTGGAACCTCGATAACTACATATGTGAAACATTTTTAGTTATACTTATATTGTTTCTTTATTAACTTATGTTCAAATTATTTCCATAAGTCCTTAGGTTTACAAATAAAACCATGTTTAAACATCATAATTTGTTCCTCAACAGTATTTTAGATGAGAGATATTTCAAAGGGTTTGTTTTACAACCTAACATTCCATATTTATACTATTAACTACATCTTTGAGTAATCCCCTGTCAAAAATGATTTCCTGAGTATTTCATTTTCTTAACCAATGGAACACACAAATAGTGACTCCACTGACTGAGATTTAATGGTGAGAAATATTTGGTTACCCAATAAACAAGACAAAATTCTTGCAGTATTTTTCCTAGAAGGCAAATTTTAAACAATTTAGAATTTATAAAAGACAGAGTTGCTAAATTTCAAAAAGTTTTCAGAAATAGCTAACAAATATAAGTCTGATAAGCTACACTGAGCTCCTTTTACTTTTAAAGTGCCATACAAAAATACACTTGTATTTTGCACTTCATTCATTATAGCTTTGTATTAGGTAAATAAAACATACGTTGTATAATAATTAGTTTGTAAGTTTTACATTTGATTATTTCTTTTTTTTTGTTAACTGGAAAACAATAATTGAAAATGCTTGAATACTGTTCTGTTATAACTTTTTCAGTATGTAAAATATTTACATGTATTTTATAAAAATGACAACTATCAGAAAACTTTAGCAGTTAAACAGCTATATCAAGCTGGCAGAAGAAAAAAAAATGAAACTGTTTAAAGTTAAAAAACACACAACTGTCATCATCTTCAAGCCATGATTGCTGCATTTCATATTCCTGTTCTAAGGTTAAAGGTTCTGATGCTGTCAACTCCTGTAGTTCTTGATCCTTCATCCATTGATGATATCTGAAATTGCAATATGACATTATTTAGTTTCACATTTCAAAATATGTACAAATGTTTATGTTCAACTCAGTAGTGCCATTTCAGCAAAATTTTGGGGGAACAAAGTTGAACCTTAATTTCTACAAAATACATGATCTGTTTGTTGACGACACAGCATATTTTGGGGTCCAAAAATCAATTGTAATAACTATGTAAGAACCAGAGAGCTATAAGGAACAAAATAAAAGAAATTTCAACTTTGCACTTTGTATATATCAATATTAGTAATTTCCTAAAAATGTAGCCCATTCACTAGTTATTTTACATATCTCAATTTAAAAAATAAATTTAAAAATAAAAAAGTTAAGAAAATTGTTGTCATGTCTACACACATTAGGACAACTTTTGTCTATTTTAACTCTTATAAATACCTGTTATTAAATCATGTCACTACCAACATATTACCACAAACATCTTGTTACTTGGCAATATTTCTGAACATACTGAAGTAAATATTTCTTAGTTATTAATGCTGATATTTTCATTGGTGGACGTTTTACTAATGTATTTTGTAAAAAAAGATTAAATTTACATGTCTTATGCTACCTCTGAAATGTAAGAAATCTCTGTCCTCAAACTCATTAATTCTCCTAAATACACCAAAACAATCAACATGCAAAAAAATATCATAAACACACTGAGCAGCACAGTAATAACATAAAAAAAAATTCATGATGCAAATTTAATTTGACATAAAATAGAAAGTGGTGCTACAGAACCATAAACATATTACATCATTTATTAACAGTTCACTGGAATGAATTGTGTTGTTTATTTTAGCATTAAATAACAAATATAAAATTCACTCAATAACAAAAAATATTAGTTGATGTAACAAATTAGTTTTTAAATCAAAAGACCCTTGTATGATTATAAATCAGTAACAATAACTAACACTCATTTATCATGATTCAAAATATTATCTCCAAAAATTTAATTTCCTTGGCTTTACTAGTGGCTATAATCTCCCTATTCTTTCAATTTTCAAACCTTAATTGCTATCTCATAATCACTCTTTAAACTTTCTGTGTATTATTAATATTTACATCAATTACTTTGGCTTTATGCTTTGCTATATTGCTGGCATCATTTTTCTTTGGTTTTCGAGTCCTTTTTGGTCATCGAATGATTAAAATCTTAACCTTTTTATGGGATTTAAAGTATATTCTTTCTAGTTCTACTTATTACACTGTATTACTATTTCAAGTATTTGTAGAATCTGAAGCACTGTACTAGTACTAGTAGTACTGACTACTGGTATAGTAATACTAGTAGTAACACTAAAAGTATACAATTACAAGTTTACACAGTTTCAATTATAAATGTTCCCACACATAATCCTTTATTTTTTCTTTCCTTAATACTGCAAGTTATGGACATTGTTCTAAAATCTGGATAAAGTATGCTTAACTAAATTGGAAAATAGTCGAAACGTTGGGCTAAAAATACTCACTTCTCTACATGATAAATCTTGTATGGAACCAAAATAATCTTCGTTCCCCATATCGCAATCTTTTCATTGACTTTCATCACATGTATATATCACAGGTATCTCAACTTTGATAAATTTCAAATCTTATTTAAACCTCTACACTAAACTTCGTAATGCTTTGTTTATGAAAACTATATCACAGCAGTCTAGCTTAAAAGTTAATGTTATTTTAACTTCATTAAATTGAAATTTAATTTCATTCGTTTCGACAATTCGAAACCTGATGAATGAAGGCACGTGTGAGTGAAAATAAATAAATAATAAAAACTTTTTGGAAAATAAATGTATTCTGTTTTATAGAATATAAAAATTAGTTAAGTGCTGGATGTTTCATAAAACCCATTTGACTAGGAAGATCAAGGCCGTCGTCATATACCGAAGACTCAACAGAAAACAAGTCACAAGGCTTTAGGTCGCCAGAACTTCATAAGCAGTCGAGACATAATGATAACTTCATGCATTTATCTTTACTTCCATGTTGTTGTTTTTTTTATAAATGTGACACTAGTACATGCAAAACATTATATAACCTACTCTAATACATCTAGTGACCAATAAAATTAATTAAACGGTCCCAACAATGTAGTTTTATTAGAGTAGCTTAACACTGTTATGTTTAATTTTTGAGTTGATTTTAGTTGAGCACTAGGTGACAAACCTAGGAGTTCTCCTGAAAGGCTCGGACCCTTACGTGGAGATTGTCTGCCTCACAGGAGATAGAAGAGAGTTCCTTCACTAATGTACCAATAGCCTTCTGGCTTTATGCTTTCCTATTGATTACCCATCTCTTGCTTTTCCTAGTTACACTATACCGTACTTAGTTTACAGTATTGTTGCGTATCTTCTTGTTTGTTAATTTCCGGTAGAAATTCTTTCCCAGGAACTTGAGCGATACAAGTCCTTTCTTGATTAAATCGGCTTATTCTTCCTCAATACAAACTTTTAGTACACAGAAGTTCCACAATCAGTACGTTTCTCGTCACTTTAAACTTAACAACTTTTATAATACACGCTATAAATCACAGCGATTCACAATCTCGATATATTCGCTCTCTATAAATGCAAAACACACACTTTATATTACCCCACTGGCTTTCGCTGCCATGCTTATATACTAGAGAAGAGGGCATCTCGAACAAATTCAGGCTTACCCGATAATTCGAGAAGCTTCACGCACGCTACCACTGTCACGTGAATTCCGCTATCGTAACACTGCCCTTTCCTTAGTATAGTTCGTCCCGAACAATAGCCACATACATTAAACCAATAGATAATTAACAATAACTTAATTAAATGTACAGAATTTACAAACGCAAAATTAAATTACAACAAAGTCTCTTAATTTTACAGGACGTTTCTTTTTTCGTACTGGTCTCTGTCTCATTGGCTTCTGCTTCACGTGGGATTCATCTGCTCCATCAGGAAATGTCCCATTATCGGTAGCAGTCACATTAGTGGTAGTAACTTCATTAATGGCTTCACGGGTAGAGCTTCTTCTTCAACAGTGGCTTTTTCAGGTGACACATCTTCAACAGCGTCATTTGTTCTGTTGTTCATTTTGTTCTAACTAAAATGTCCTGGGCTGTGATAACGCCAAAGCCTTTTGGCATGCACCTCCTTTGGCTTACCTCGCCGACCACATTTTATTCGGAAAGTCACGTCTGAGAGACGATCCACTATGTCATAATGAGAAGACAAATTAGGAGACTTCGCTTTAGTCTTCCTGGGATTATACAACCACACCTTGTCTCCTGGTACAAAGCTGACTTCAGTAGATTTTTTTATCATAACATAGCTTCATGGAATTAGCAGACGTTTTTAAATTTGAACACACTTGACGATGAATATCATCCATCATTTCAAATAGCACTTGCAAGAACTCTGGCACATTTTCAGGCAACTCTTCGTAGGGTGGGCGTCCTGATATCAGGTCCACTGGCAACTAAAGTTCCCGACCAAACATAAGCTTTGCTGGAGCGTATCCAGTAGCTTCATGCTCTGCTGTTTTGTTGAAAGGACTATAAATGCGATAAACGTAGTTGAAAAGCAAAATAAATTGTAGGTATAGGTTCAGTGCAAATGACTCGCAATCAGTAAAACTAACAGATAAAATATCAGTCTTGGTTCCTTAAGAAATTTGTTTGAAACGTTAACAATTTCCTACACTGAAAATGTATTTCCGATAGATAGTTACTACCTATCACATAACTTCTCTCGTTCAGTGCTGCCCTTTATATGCGCTCCCCTTAGCTTTAAGACTCACAGTGTTCTATGTGGTTCTATTGCGTCTTTGCATTCAAATGAGCACACGGCAATCCTCCACCAATAAGAGCGTGAGACATTCTCCTGGTGCAGGTTACTCCCTTTATAATATTCAGCCTAACCTTCATTTCGAGATTAAGCGCAAAAGAAGCACCAACAGAGGAGAGGAAGGGTGGGAAGTTTGAGATGAGGTAAGTACCTATCGGAAATACATCTTCAGTGTAGGAAAGTGTTAACTTCTGATAGTATCTTACCTCCTCTAATATAATAGCTAGAATCCCACATTGAAAAGGTGGAGGGTCCGGTGCAAAAGGAAGATTAGCACTCTTTAGAAAGTATCCAAAGGAAGACCGAGTAGTGTGACCTCTCTTGTACCAAGTATACTCTTCACCCAATGTGGTAGTAAGTGTCGTCTAAATGGGCGGAGATCTGGAAATAAGATGAAGGAAAGCAAGTTTCGAGCTTCTTGTTGATAACTCCTGCTTCTTGATATTGTCGAATACAGGAACGATGAATGACCAAGGCTGTTCCAGGATTATCCAGTTACAAGTATATATATGTGAAGAAAGAAAACTTCTTAGTGACTTATTTAATCATCTTAAATTGTTGTTTAAATAAGTTAAATAAATTGATTTATACATCATGAATTATTATTTGATATAATCAGAAATTTTGTTTTTGGTTTAAGCATGCTAGGATACAGTCCTTTTCAGGGCTGGGATCTATAGATCCAATCTTAGTTAGAAAATTGACATAGACATTGGTTGATCCAGCTCAACATCCAACACAAACACCAGGGAATCACAATCTAGGATATGTCAGGATGGAGGGTTCCCAATAAAATGGATGTGCTCCACAGTGTAGAATGGCTAGTGCACATCAAATCATTCCTGGGTGCACTGTACACACACCTATATATATGTGTTGATAACCAAAAGTATACCTGAACAGGCACCATTCGCCACTGAGTAAGATCCACTGTCTATAAAGACATGACCCTCTAGGAGAGAGAGAGAGAGAGAGAGAGAGAAAAGTAAACTTACTAATACACAGTTGAACCATCGTGTGGAGAATGGCAACAGGTGGAATGCAATATCCAGATAACAAAGAAACGGCTACATGACGTAGGTAGTGGGAGATGAACATGTTAGAAATAGCCCACATCCCAAACAGGATAATCTCCCCCAAAGGACGAAGCAGATAAGCCACCAAGAAAAAAGTAAGATGTCGAATCTGGTAATATGACACCTAGAAGAGATGTTGGGATTAGGGAGAGAGGGGTGTACACACCAGAAAGAAACAAAGACGAAACCAAACCGCGAGGGTAGGAGGTGATAGTGCTCATTGAGAAGATGGGTTCCAGGGAATGAATAATCTGAAATGAGAACCATGGATGGAACCCATGTGGGTAATATAACAATGGAAAGCAGAAACAGGACACAGGGGTCTATTCAGATTTGTACAGGAGCACGAATGGGAAAAGGAAGGGAGTGAAACAACGTAAAAGACGAGTTGACCTCAAAAGCTGCAGAGGTTTTGGGAAGGAAGCTATGATACAGATAAAGGAGAACATAGGTGTTGCAATAAAGAGTGCATGAAATGTTGATGGTGAAGATGTCTGACCACCTACAACTACAGGCCAAAAGGAGTAAGAAAGAGGGTTTAAGAGACAAATCGTAGAGGGAACAGGTAGCCAAGGGTACAAAGGGAGGATGAATAAAAGAGTGGAGAAAAATATTAATATTCAAATCTGGCAATTTTGTAGGGTAAAGAGGATGACAAATCAGGAACATAACAAAAAAGGACAAGTGGGAGAGGAAAACACCTGTGAAGTATCTGGTAAAATTGAAGGTGTTGTACAAGGCTACTCGATATCCTGCCATGGTAAGTGCTGAAGAGTTATGATCAAAAAGCCAGGTAAAAGTCTGCAACACGAGGTATGGTTGGTCGGGATGGAAAGAACCCATGGTGCCGTGAAAAGTCCACCACTTTATCTGATAAACCATGAGTGAGTGAACTGAATAAAAAAAAACATACCACATGTCCAGATCTCATTTCAAAGGAATGGACAAAAGCCATGCATGGAGACAGAGGGTGGGAAGTACAGGAAGAAAAGCCGGCAATGGAGGTTGATGGAGAAGGGATGGCAAAAGAGAAAGTGGTAAAGATAGTGTTGTTTGGAGGAGGATAAGAACCCTGGTTGTGCCAGCCAGAAAGGTGCTATCAGAAGTACTCAACATGGAGTGGACTGGATGATGGAAATCATCCTGAGTAGGAGACAGATTAGTTGGTAGGCATATGGGCATAGATTAGTGGGTAGGGAACAGGTTGGATTAGTGCAGACGAAGAGCATCTACAGCCAAAGCTAGGGAATTATGTACTAGGACAACAACAGGGGTAATTTGGGGGTGCAGCGTGTGGTAAAAGAATCCAAATAAGGAGTACTCCATTGTGTGCAGAGCCACCAGTAAACCTGTGGGTATAGGGACCATGCCATGGGGAGGATTTGTTTGGGATGAGAAAGATGATCAGCAACCAAATTGAATGCACTTGGAATATGATACGCAATGAGGCATGTGTGAAAAGCATAGGTGCAAAAGAACATGTCTAACATTCTGAAACAGAGCAAACGTGAACAGGTACCACCCTGTCAATTGATGTATGAGACAACTATTGAATTGTCGGAATGTATCCTGATCAATATGCTCGTACAGAAGGAAGGAAATGATCCAAAGCTTGAAGGATGGCTAGTAGTTCCAAGATGTTGATATGCATGGTCGTCTCAACAGGAGACCAACGACCTGAAACCTCCTGATACTCTAAACATGCCCCCCAACTCGTGAGTGAAACATTTGTGAACATGTTCAACTTGAAAAGAGTTTAGGAACCATGTGAAAACGACTAGGAGGGAAGGTGGGAGATGGATAACTGAATACAAGGGATCCCTGGAAAGGTTACATTAGTCGTGCAGTATTTATTGAAGGGTGCACATCCTAAGGGTATAAGAGCTTCCATGGATGTCAATTTCCCCCAAATAAGAAAAAACCTCGCAAGCAATGAGTGTAGGAGAGGTAATGGCCTCTGTGATTAAAAAATAGACAAGGAGGAGCAGGCTGAGCTTGGCTTAAGTAGTAGTTGAAATAGTCTCCCAAGTGAACAAGGTAGGTGAAAGGAAGGATTTCTCCACTTTGATGATCCAATATACATGAGCTGCTTCTGTCATAAGGAACTGTGTATGTTCGTGTGTTACCAGTTTGGAAGGAGCCTGTCGTCCATATAATGATAAAAATGCAAGCTCTGGGTATGGAGTAGTCGAGCAAAGGCCATGACCACTCAACAACACACACTAACAGGAAGTGAATGAAGTGGCCCTCAGACAGCACCTAAAGAAGTCACGGATCACAAGTGAACTCCCATCAAACATAAATAAATCTGGCCAAGCAGGCATCTACTATGCCAGATCCCAATGGATAGTCACTAGTACCATAGTCAACATGTGTTTCTGCAGTGAGAAATACAACTCTCTCCAAAACCTTAGAGAGAACAGGAAAAAGTTGAGTAGGTGTGGGACAGAAAATAGGAGTGGGAGCAGGGAAAGAAATAGTGGAATGTTGCTCCACGGACTCCAAGTACTCAGGGATATCTCAAAAATAAAACCTGCCTAAAAATGGAGCCATTCTGAGGTCGTGCTGATAGAGATAGTGAGTAGGCACAAATGAAACAAATGTGCATTCCTACCCAGTAGATCCCAGCAGCAGAGGAGCCATGTTTGGAGGGAAATGGCTGAAGAGGATAAATGTACCAACATGGTAAATATGAGGGTGCAGGTCTACCCCAAAAACCGTGCAGAGGATCAGTGGATAGCCTCAGAGGTGTATAGTAGACAAGTACTTATGCATAGAGGTTAGGGTCAGTTGGAGTCTGGAAAATTGGGTCTGGAAGAAACTAATCAAATAATCAGGATTGGCCCCCACACACTCATACCAAAGACTCCAAAAGTTCTGACTCTAGAAAAGGAAAATCTGCTAGATAATAAGCCAAAGCAGATAAATCCAAAGATCTAGGTGGGCGCAGACAAAATGTAACACACCAGTGAAATAATGTCCAAAAATGCTGAGGGAGGCTTAGCTATCCAAATCTTTAACGTCAAAACCCGACTCCTCCTGTAGAGAAGGATCTTATCCATGTTCCAAGGAAGCTGGCTGTGTCATAAAGTGTTCAATTTCCCGTCAAACTAAGGCTGAGACTTCCTCAGACAAAAGTGTAGAACCTAAAGCCTGAGAAACAACAGATGAAGTTCCAGTTCTCACGACAGTGATATTTGTGACACACAATTCAGAATCCAGATTGCAAATGTGGTAATTCCACAAAAAAAATTAAGAAAAAACGTAAATTAAATGCATAACGACTGCAAAAACAAAAATACTACTTCAAGATATAAGGCAAAAATAAGTCAAGTGTGAAGTTAAGAAACATGAGCAAAATTTTGTATTGTTCAAACACGACTGTGCCTAAACGAGAAGTGAAGGTTAGGCTGAATAGTATAGAATTAACTTGCATCAGGAGAGTGTGTCACACTTTTGTTGGTGGAAGGTTACTGCATGCAAAGATGCAATAGAACCATGTTGAACATGGGGTAGATGGGAGTTTCAAGGCTGGTAATGAGCGTAAAACTTAGAAGCAGTTATGTGAGGAGAGGTATGAAATCCTATTGGAAACTGTGTTTACAATTCACCTTCTCTCTATAGCTTACTGATCAGAAAATTGTAAAACAAGAATACAAATGTATCTCTGCTCCATGATCAGATCTTGCTCCAGAAAGTAACACCTCAGGATTTAGTATGTTCCAAATTGGAAAAATTTGCAAATTTTTTTAGAAATGAAATATTTATATAATTTGTTTGAGTGAGAAAAGTAGTAGTTGTCTAGACAAGTTTAAGTTAAGGTTTTAGTTGGTTTGTTTGTTTTGAATTTCGCACAAAGCTACACGAGGGCTATCTGTGCTAGCCGTCCCTAATTTAGCAGTGCAAGACAAGAGGGAAGGCAGCTAGTCATCACCACCCACTGCCAACTCTTGGGCTATTCTTTTACAACGAATAGTGGGATTGACCATCACATTATAATGCCCCCATGGTTGAAATGGCGAGCATGTTTGGTGTGACGGGGATTTGAACCCGCGACCATCACTTTGCGAGTCGAGCACCCTAACCATCTGGCCATGCTGGTCTTAAGTAAAGGTTTGCAGAGAGATATAACTCTCTTCAGAGTAAAAATAATAAAAATATATTTTTACAGTTTTGACTTGTGTTAATTGAAATGAACGTCTGGATAGGAACAATTTGAAGGATAACTTATGAGGATGCTTATTACTCTTGTTTGTGATATAAAATTAATTCGTTGTCAGCATTTGCTATTATAATATAAATAGGTCATGTAAAGTTGTTTGTGGCATATTCAATACATATACTTTATACTATTTTAACCCAGTTTTTAGATCATTCCATCTGGAAAATTGCAAATACAAAATACCAAACAAAAATCATTATTATTATTATTTTTGTTTCCCGAGTTTTTTTGTTAAACTTTCAGCCAATATGCCTATTTATATATATTATATATATTTATACAACTATTATGACAATCTTTTCAGAGTATGAATTTTCATATTTATAGAATTTCTGCCTCCTTCTTCTCATGCTTCTGCAGTCTGTCCACTTGTTGAGAAATTTTGATGTAAAAAATATTTAATTGTACAAATATCAAGTTACATTGCATTTGTGATTTGAAAAAAAGTTGTAATATATATATACACATATGACTTAGTTATCAACTCAGTAAATTCGGATAAACATAACAATAGGGCTCAGTAGTCTAAAATTATAAGAATTAAATGACCTTGAAAAAGAGAATGACCAAACTAACACAAACTAAAATCCCATTTTTCATAATCCAAAAGCAAATCCTAAAAAAGATAACAACTTACTTTAAGTATGGATGTGATCTGAAAAATAAAATATTATGAAAATGACCTGTCATAGGCCTAATATTACAAGAAGCAGATAAAAGACAATCAACCATATCATAAAACAATTAGAATGAATCAACCAGTGAAATATAATTTTTCCTGAATAAAATGTTGAAAAATTACTTTTATTATGATTTTTAAAAATCTCACTAAGACTCCTGCAGATTAAAGGTCAGGTATAACATCAAGACTGTTAGATCCTAGGTCTATGTGTGGTCAAATGTGAATAGATTTGTCATAAGTTTTAGTCTCTTTGCTAAAATATAGAAGAATCATTTTATTAATCTTTTTAAAATCTCAGGAAAATATTAAAGGAGGCCCCCCCTGTATTAATAGCCAAGCATAATGTCACAATATTAATAAGAATTACAAAACTGTTATGTCCTATGTCTACATGTGGTCAAACTTGAATAGATTAGGTTTAAAGTCTTGACATTAAAAACTTGCCATAAATTTTAGTCTCATCTTTAATATCTAAAATAATTAATTTTTAATAATATTTTTAAAATCTGAACAAAATAATTACAGGAGAGTTCTTGTATGTTAATAGCTTGGTATAACAGGACTGCTTGCACTATGAGCAGGTTAATCCACTACCAGTTACTAGTCAGTTTATTAACAACTGAAAGCACCAAAGCCAAATGTATATAAATATCAGCAAAAATTATGTGTTCTTTGGACAGTTAACTTCCTGATTAAGAATTAATCTTTCCTTAATTATTACTACTGAATTACATTTCAAGCTTTCTGTGCTTATTACAGATAAATCTTTGGAAGCACTGGTTATAAATTTCAAACTAACCTATGGTTAGAGACAAATTTTTACCACCCCCTCACAGAATGTAATCATAACTCGAATAAATACCTGACATTCTTATATAAATTGATACATTTTTAAAGTATGAAACAGAAGTAATATAAAGGACATATTTTCTTGTTGCAAACTGAAAAATACAATGGTTATACCGGAATTCAAATTTAACAATTTCTGAAATAACAACATCAAATATTCTAAGAATGAAAATTTATAAGTTATGTGAAAACACAACAGCAACAACATGCCAGGTGGTCAACCATTTTTTATTCTTACTCTGTTTTATTAATTTCAGGTAAGTAATTTTAGAAACTGAAACTGCCACTAAAAGGAACAAAAACTTTCTAACTCAACCAGTAAAAAAAGGCATATACTAGTTGTTCTCGAAAACTTTATTCTTTTAAGAGTTAACAACATTTGTTGATTTATTATCCAACATCTATGCATACGAAAGCATAATTACAGACTTTCACTGGTGTGGTAGTATCACGAGTGTGTCGTAACATTAATATCAAACTTTGTCCACCACACCATATTTTCTACCAACTAATAAAAACTTTTGGTCAACCAAACTGTTCATGTATTAGTACATACTGTTAACTATTCATGTATTAGTACATACTGTTAACTATTCATGTATTAGTACACACTGTTAACTGTTCAAGTATTAGTACATACTGTTAACTGTTCACGTATTAGTACATACTGTTAACTGTTCACGTATTAGTACATACTGTTAACTGTTCATGTATTAGTACATACTGTTCAGTATTAGTACATATTGTTAACTGTTCACGTATTAGTACATACTGTTAACTGTTCATGTATTAGTACATACTGTTATCTGTTCATGTATTAGTACATATTGTTAACTGTTCATGTATTAGTACATATTGTTAACTGTTCATGTATTAGTACAAATTGTTCTATTTTCCGAAATGCTGCTTATTATTCTCAACAATATGAAGACCACTCCTAAATTATCTAACATTCAAAACTTGTTTAATTTAGCAATTTCTCTTTTTAACTGTACATAATTAAGTTTATAGTGGTTCAGAAATTTCTATTAAGGGAATACAGTGTAAAGTATAAGTATTGCTACCTTAAATGTTGTGTTGTGAATGTTTACTGCAGGTGAACAGGTATTTTGATTAAAGCATAAAGGCAACCTTATAATACAATGAAAAATCCAGAAGTTCATCAGTTATGCTGTTTTTACAATAGAGAAGAAATAATATTGTGGAGAAAACAATCAAGTTAATATATTAACTTTTAAAAATTAATTTAAATAATATCTTTCAGTACATTTCATTGTAGCCCAATATTAATTTTTCAGAGAAATCTGTCAATTTTTAAAATATTTCTATTAATTAAGAGGTTTAATTACAACGTTTTTTTAAAGTTTTACATACATATTTCATAGTATAAATGAACATTATATTTTTAGAACTTTTAATAAAAAGTGCTTTATAGTCAAGGTTTATGACCACATATATATTTTTTTCCAAATATCAACCTTACATATATTTACACACTATCCTCGATTTCTGCTTCTCTCACAAAAATAACATAACTTTTTCACATACAATATTTATTAAAGTACTACAGATTACAAAAATTCTTCTTAAGGTAAAGAGTGTGGTAATTCTTCAACTCATATCATCTTCAAGAGTGTTGATTCTGTATGGTTTTATCTGTTTCTCCAGGGTGCATTGTAGATGATCATGTCAATGATCAATGTCTGGTAGCTGTAATTAATTGAAAACTTTTAAGTTAACAAATTAAAAAATGTATTTTCATAATTTATAAATTATTTGTATGGAACAAAGTCTTAGAACAAAACAGTCTGTCACATGAACAGAGCAAACCTGTATAGAGCAAAGCATCTCTCAGTCACAAGGAAATGAAAAAAAATTGCAGTTTACTGTATGACTTGGATACAAAGAAAATCATGGTGTAGAGTAAGAAAACAAGACAAGTTTTTTGTCAATGTAATAAAATAAAAAATTAAAGTCCTTTTCACTTAGATATTCAAATTAGTGCAGCCACTGTGTTACCTTTGTAAGTATATAACCATAAACACAGAAAACTGCATGTTTAATTTGTATATACATTAATTTTTAGCAAAGTCTATTTTAAAGCTTCATGTGATTCTTGGACACACTTACTACCGTACTTTTATTTTGGAAGGTTGGTAACTTGGTAGCCCATAATATATCATTTATTATCAGAACATTGATTCTCACTACAATACTAGACAAAAAAAAGGGGGATACAACAGAGATAAAATATATAAATATTTGTTCTTAAGAAATTAATGTCATGTTTTGGAACACTTTCATTAACCACCCCCCAAAAACGTACATTGCATATAATAGTTAAATGAACAACCTAAATATCACATTAGTGTAGCCTATATAATGTGTAAAGTTTACTCTAATCCCTTATTGTGATGGCACACAGCGAGACACACATTCAGCGTGTAATGCTGTTTTAATACAAGATGGGAAACAATGCAG
>NW_013665822.1:652183-660495 GCF_000517525.1 Limulus polyphemus | reverse complement strand
CAGGGCATTAACAACCTGATTGTAAGATGGAAAAGTATCATTGATAAGAATTTAATACATTTTTTGTTTTGATATATTAGTTGTTCAGGTTATTTCATCTAAAAAAAAGCAACATTAATTTCTTGATGACCTAATAATAGAAGCAGATATAAATCCAAAAATATTAACACCTTGAATAAAAGTTTCTTTACCTTTTTCCTTTTCTATAGCCGGCTTCATCAGACCACAGGCTGCTAAAAGAGCATCAGGAGAAGGATCTCTTCCACGAAATCTTCGAAACACCTCACTTGGATGACAGCCTCCTCCCAGAGATAAGAAAGTATCTCTGAACCTGAGGAAAAAGCAGTTTTATTTCAAATTGTTTAAATTTTTTATAGTTTAGTTGGTAATATATATGCAAAAAAACAGTCAGAGTAGAAAGTAACACTGTGATTAACCATTTTTCCACGTGGACAGATTTTATCATCTTTTCCTATACAATTTCTTTCTTCAGAATATGGATACTTTCCTGCTTTGTCTACATATTGAGTTATATGAACAAGTAAATACACGTGTAAATACAAGTTGAAATATGGTAAATTACTGTAAACTTGGAGATAAAATAAATATTAGGTTTATTCTGTATCAAACACTTTAGACATACACTCAGGAAGCCATATCTTTAGACCAAACAACCGGTTTAACATGACCCATTCAGTGGATGCTACTGGCTTACTGCGGTGACAAAGCTAGATCAGACAGTCCAGTGTAGTTCATGATATCCAGTCTTGTACAGCTATAGTAATTACTCTCACATAAATTTATGTGGTGATAATAGTAAATCATACGGTTCAGTGTAATTCATGATATCCAGTCTTCCACACCAGTAGTAACTACCCTCACACAAATCTACGTTACAACAAAGCTAGATCAGACAGTCCAGTGTACTTCATGATATCCAGTCTTCCACACCAGTAGTAACTACCCTCACACAAATCTACGTTACAACAAAGCTAGATCAGACAGTCCAGTGTAATTCATGATATCCAGTCTTCCACACCAGTAGTAACTACCCTCACACAAATCTACGTTACAACAAAGCTAGATCAGACAGTCCAGTGTACTTCATGATATCCAGTCTTCCACACCAGTAGTAACTACCCTCACACAAATCTATGTTACAACAAAGCTAGATCATATGGTACAGTGTAGTTCAAGATATCCAGTCTTGTACAGCTATAGTAATTACTTGCACATAAATTTATGTGGTGATAATAGTAAATCAGACAGTCCAGTGTAGTTCATGATATCCAGTCTTCCACACCAGTGTAGTTCAAGATATCCAGTCTTGTACAGCTATAGTAATTACTTGCACATAAATTTATGTGGTGATAATAGTAAATCATACGGTTCAGTGTAGTTCACGATATCCAGTCTTCCACACCAGTAGTAACTACCCTCACACAAATCTATGTTACAACAAAGCTAGATCAGACAGTCCAGTGTAGTTCATGATATCCAGTCTTGTATACCAATAGTAACTACTCTTATATAAATTGATGTTACAACAAAGCAAGATCATACAGTTCAGTGTAATTCATGATATCCAGTCTTGTACACCAATAGTGACTACTCTTATATAAATTGATGTTACAACAAAGCAAGATCACACAGTTCAGTGTAATTCATGATATCCAGTCTTGTACACCAATAGTGACTACTCTTATATAAATTGATGTTACAACAAAGCAAGATCATACAGTTCAGTGTAATTCATGATATCCAGTCTTGTATACCAATAGTGACTACTCTTATATAAATCTGTGTTACAACAAAGCAAGATCATACAGTTCAGTGTAGTTCTTAATATAATCTTCTATGCCTATAGTAAATATTCACCATAAGACTTCACCGACATTACTGAATCCTACAAAGTCATGAACACTTCTGATGTGAATAATTCAGTTTAATTAGAAGGTAGCCATTTAATCAACAGCATCCAGCACCATGTCTTGGGCTATAGTGGAATCTGACATTCACTCTAATAATGCACCAATAACTTCAGTGTGAAGCATGATTTTTCAGCAATGAGACATAAACCATGAACCTTCGGATTTGGTCTGGCATACTAAACATGAGGTTATTCCTGGCCTAGTGATATGAATACTTCAGTTGATTTGTACTATCCATTGTCATAAAATGTCCACAATGTTAAAACGTGTGTGTTTCTTTGTTAATGTTTCATTCAATGTTTAGTATACTTCTTAAGATTATTGAATAACAATGAAGATTTTGCTGAAATATTTTATTGATTTCAATCCAATGAACTTTACTCAGCTTCTTCCAAGTTCATATTAAACTAGGAACATCTAAAGCAACAATTACTTTTGTTTAGTGTCATTATCCAAGTCTTTAAAATGTCATGCCAGAAAAAATATATGTTAGATAAAAGACACAAAAATTAATATCTTGCTTTAAAATGTTATTAGTATTTCAGTTCCTGAGTCAAACATGCCAAGTACATCAAATACATGCAGCAAAATTTATTAAGTTATTATACTATATTTCATAATATGCTTTGGATGTTAAAAGTTTAAAGTAACATATATAAAAATAGGAAAATGATATATTTGTGTTAATTTCCTTTTATTTTCATTTCGTCAACTTGGATTCAAACCATAACTGAGCTAATGGGTTAACCCTCTAGTACTTGCTAGTAAACCTTTTTGTAAGAACTAAAACTACCATATTTTTTCTCTCTTACAAACAAGGCTTGTCCTGAGTCTTATCTCAGGGTTTTGGGATGGCCTCTCATTGCACATTAATTTTTCTGGAGTAATTTTATTTTCTTCTTAAATTATTTTTTTGCCTCAGATTCAAACGTGAGAAATCTGGCACACCAGGTGAATGCTCTACTAACTGAGCTAAAGGATTAACTCTCTAGTGGTTGTTAGTGAAGTATTTTTTAAGAACTCAAATACCACACACTCAGAAAGCTATCAGATAGAGTTCTAGTGGCTAGGATTTGGTTTCAAAAGTTGCTTCTTTTTTTCTTATCTGGGATTAAGCACAAAAATTTGATGAATCAGATAATCTACTTATGGGCAGACATTAATTGAATGATTCTATCTAGATAAATGCATTTTGGCTTTTATGACTCCTCCTATTTTGAGAAATCAAGTGTGATGTGACACACACTGGTTTTTATATATAGGTTAGATTACTCTGAATTTTAGGTTTGCTTTTTATATTATTGATTACAGAGTATTGAATTTTGGGTTTTATGACTCCTAGTTTGAGAAATCAAGCGAGTTTTTGGAGTATGCCATTAAGTTATGAAGATATCTCACAAAAAACAACAACTAAGAGACAGAGAAAAGGTTAAACTTTCTTCTCATGCTACTATTTTCAAAATTTGATAATAAATATTAAAGTGGTAAAATTGAAATTTAATTAACAAGAAAAAAGCAGCTGACTTTATAATTAAAAAAGAATGGCATATCCCAAAAACATTGTAAATAACTCTCGGGGAGGTTTATGTGTATTTCTGAAACTGGGGATAAATAAAAGTAGCTCTTCTTTAATATGTGAAAGTTTCTGCTAGTTACTCAGGAAACTTTAACAAACCTTTGACTAATTTTATTGTCCAGTCCTGCTTCTAGAAAAGCACTGAAGGCATCAGCTGCTATCATCTGGAGCAACAAAAATACCAAATATTACTAATTTTCAAATATATATTAACAAACATTTTATAGGCATTACTAATAATGATGAACTGCATTTCAGACTAATTATAACATATAACGCCATCAGTGTTTAACAGATAACACCACATAAAACATAATTTTAACTATGCTTGCTGTATTTATTGTCAATTTTACAAATTGAAAAAAAGTTAATTATTTTAGAAATAAAAGATTCCCCATGGGCATGAATTTAGGATCATATTTGTATGTTAAATAAATAAAAAAATACTTTTTTTAGATACACCACAAACAAATAGGAGACTTGTTTTAACTAATAGATAAGAACCATTTTTTGAAAAATCTCATACTTCTAGAAAGCACTGCTTACAAACAAAGAACCATACCTCAGCCCATTTGAAAGAAAAGTAAGCAGCAGGGTACTCATCACAGAAGATTTCTGAAAAAGAGCAGGGGTGAGCATCTTGCTTCTCCAGAGGAAAATTCATGTACTCTGGCCAGACTCGTTTGGTAATGTCTAACCAAAATTCTTTACTGTAAGGTACAAATTTTCCTTGTACATTATTATCACACGTTAAGTTCTTATATCAAAGAAACTTGTTCTTATAGGGTCTGATTTACTAAAACCAGTGCATTTTTGTAGCAATCTAATGATAAAATACACTTCACTTGTTCATTTGATGAAGTTTGTTAGGGAAATTATAGAAAGGATGTAATGTCTGCTAGTTTTTATGAAAGTTCCTTTTCTGGTTCTTTAAAAGAAAACTAAATGGTATATTTCAGCTGAACACACTATAAAAAACTGTACTGATGTTTAATTTTAATGACATCTTTTTGATGAAATATCAAATACAAATTTCAAATCCCACATGAAAATATTTACTTTTGCAAATTATTATGTAAATACTAAATAATAATAAATGTTAACATTTTCTTAAATTGAAAATGTATTTTCAGTAATACTTACCCCCTTCACACTACAGCTTTTACTCGACTGTTAGGGTTTCCTTCCTTTGCCCATCTAAACATAGGTCTGATTTTTTCTCACTTGCTACAGTCTTTTATTCTCCATTTAATTGCCCTTGACAATATCTATCTTGTGACATTCTCACCTATGTCAATGCATCCTCTATCATTGTACTGTACATAAGCACCTTATTCAGATAATATTACCACTTTTTTTTAGACCAATCCAATCTGCAGTCTCTAACACTGACTCTTAGTGAAGAGGAAGGGCAGGAGAGTGTGAACAGAGGTAAGTATTATTGTAAATACCTTTTTGATTTAAGAAAATATTAACTTCCAAAACATGCTTTCCTTCTTCTCACACTACAGCTAGAATCCCACATTGATAAGGTGGAGGGGCCAATGAGGGCATTATGCATAGATCGGGGGTATGCCAATAAAAGATTAGTACCCTAATGGGGGAACAGCAGTACATCCAGAACATGTATACTCTTCACCTGAAACCTAGTTCATGCACTATGGGTGGAATTTGACATGATGTGTCATCACTATTGCCGGGACCCAACCAGGTAGCTGAGGGATTGGAATTATAGGGCCATGTTTTGTAAAATCCACATTGGTGGCTATGGCAATTGGACTGTAATATATATACTTGAAAGTGGATCCCAACCTGTAGCTATAGAGTGATGTGTTCTGAACAACCAGAATCACGATGAGAAGGTAAGAAACACTGATGTGGACAAACCTTCTCCTCAACCTGAAGAAGTCCAAAAGGCAACATCCCAAACTCAAAATGACAGGATCCTGTATGCCATACTCAACCTGAGGAGAGAGTTATGAACACTCATACTCACTCTCAAACTGTATGGGCAAGGTAAATTCCACTTGTTTCAGGAATTATGGGGAGGATGTAGAACAAACTATGCTCAACCAAGGACCCATGATGGGACCACTCTGCATTTGGAATTACGAGAAGACAATGGACCTTCTTCCATGAACAATGTACTGAAGTAATATTAATCAAAAAAGAAAGGTCACGCTCAACCCAACCAGGTAGGCGAGTGTCAAGTCTGAAACATGTATTATGAGTAGGTTCCCAAATAGGCTGGTGCCTCACCTACCAACATCTGAAAAAAAAACATCCAGGGTCCCAGGTAGGAGGGCCCCAAAATTTGTCCTCTTCTCCAAGAGTGGAGGAAATTCACTCAAACACTTCTAAGGAATAATATCTGTCCACCACCCCAATGACTGGAAACCAGGTGTGGTAAGGACTCCTTAGATCCACTAGTAGGATATGGGGAGGGGGCATAATGCACATTGGGGAGCCATGAGGAACAATGTTCTGGAAACAGTGCAATAGGTGAACCAAGTTCCCTAAATTCTTAATAGCAAACTGACCCTGATTTATTCAATCCAATGATCAGTAGGGACAGGCACGATTCCCTTATGCTTTTCTCATGATAGTCCATGAGTAGTGGTTGAGCATAGTACAGTAATAATACCTGACCTGCCTCTAGGAGGTCTTATAGAACACCTCATTTTTACAGAGCCTGCTGGAACCTAGATAATGTATATAGTGTTAATGCTTGAGAGTGTGGATTTGGTTTGATAAAAGCACACCTGCCTGGGCAACATTCGCCACAGAGTGGGATTCTGTGAAAAAGAGGTAAGGGACCCTTGAAAGTAAAGAAGAGACAAGATTACTAATGAAGATACTCACTGCTATGGAGGTAGTTCAAAACCCTCAGCGAAAGGTACTGCCAGAACATGCAAATAATGCGAGATAAAAGTATTGGGTGAGGTCCACATACCAGCCCACACAATGTCTTCCAGTGGGCAATTCAACAAGCTGCTAAGGACATAGAAATGTGACGAATCTGATGAGAAGAGACTCCCAGAAGTCTTCTTACCTCCAAAGAGAGCCCATACTGTTTCATACCCACCTTGTCAAGGTAACCAGGGATAAATCCAGAGAATCTGAAGGAATAAAAAGTTGTTGTCTAGCACCTTGAAGGCATTAGTGCAGGCAACATAACACTTCAAAGCCCTCACTGGACATAAAAATGATCAGAATCCAATCGGTCATATAGGTGAGAAATAGTGGATGAATCAGTGAAAAAGATTTATCTCCTTCCCTGGCTGCCAGTGTCTTAGGTAAGAAGGACCTGTTTGGGTATAAGATCACATACAGGTAGAATGACATACATACACAGAATATAGAATGGCACATAAGTACAATGATAAAGCATCTTGTACACATGCAGTGCAAAAACAAACCTTAAGGGAAAGGTGATACATGATACATGAGGCTAAGGGCTCAAAAAGATGTCGAGAAAGAGCATGTAATATCACCTCAATATCCCAGTTAGGTAATTGAAATGGTCTTTTGGGAAAAAGAACTCGAAACGACTTGAAGAGGCAAAAGAGCACTGGAGAATCAAATAATTTCAATCTCCTCGAGTATCTAAAGGTAGTCGATAAGTCTGCCTTAAATAAAGTGATTGTAGAAGATGCTAAACCATTGTCAAAGAGTCAGATAAAAAAAACAAGCTATGGTTGGCACTTATGCACGAAGGGAGTTCAACCTCCTCACAATACACCTTTGTCGACAGGTATGCTATTTCCATTGATAAATGTCCACTGTGTGACTATGCAATGACTGAGATGGATACATGGCAACTTTAGAAGTTAAGCCCCGATGCCATAAGAAGGACTGTATAACCTCCATGCATGAAGCTTGAGCTTTGGAATGGTTGTGTGTACAATGTCAGATTGTGGCTGCCTCAACAGAGATGACGAAAAAGAAAGTGGAAGAGGTGGGCCTTTCTGAAGTTACTAGAGAAGCAGAAACCAGGGTTGAGCCAGCCAATCCGGTGCTATCAACATAACATGACAAGGGATTGAATGAACCATAGCTAGGACTCAGGGTAACAGACAAATCAGTGGGAAGGTATAGAGGTGCAATCCCATCCAGTCCTGGCTGAATGAATCTATTGCCAATGCCCAAGAGTGAGGTACCAGAGACCAAAATGTCTGTAGTTGAATGTTCCAGTTAGTGGCAAATGCATCGATCATCGGTGTCCTGAACCAAGCACAAATATAATGGAAAACCGTGTGATGCAGCATCCATTCAATTGGGAGAATCTGGTTGGGTCAAGACAATTGATCTGCTAACAAATTCATCACCACAGAAAATGGCAAGCTAGTAGGATGATATGATGGGAGTGGGCCCAGTAAAGAAGGTCCAATGCTCAAAAACAAAGATATCTGGACCAAGTGCTCCCTTTACAGGAAATGTAAGACACCACCATGGAATTATTGGAGTGAAGTATTCCACTCAATAAGTCCAGACCTTGAGACATCACCCCTTGAACAGCAAGAAGTTCTAAAACACTGATGTGTAGGGAAGCCTCATTATCCATCCATTTGGCCCTGGAATTCCTGACTGTTGAGATATGCACCCCATCCCTGAAGCAAGGCATCTGTGAAGAGATGGATTTCTGAACGAGGTGATGGCAGAAGAACACCTATCATAGTATTGTTCCGATCTAATCACCACTCAAGATTGAAGATGTTGATCCTGAATAAGGAGATTGGAGAATCCAGTGGATTGCTGTTCATGATCCATTGGTCATGCAGAGACCACTGAATGGTCTCATGTGC
>NW_013665822.1:636091-651726 GCF_000517525.1 Limulus polyphemus | reverse complement strand
TTGCTGTTCATGATCCATTGGTCATGCAGAGACCACTGAATGGTCTCATGTGCACTCATCCCCAAAAAATGAGAGATTTGAGTAATGTCCACATCCCCAAAAGAGAAAAAACCATCCGCTCAGTGGGAAAAGGAGATGCGAGTAACACTCAGATTGTTTGTTCCATAGCGTGGAGCTGGATGGGAGTCTGCCAAGCCCAACTGAAATACATGTTGAAAAAACACCCAGATGGATGATATCTTCAGTTGGAGTGAAAATAGATTTTTCAGCTCTGATAACAAAGACTGCCTTGGTTGCTTCTAAAAGTAGAAGCTGGGTGTGACAAGATGGTGTCAGCAGTAACCAGTTGTCCATTTAATGGAGTGTGCACAGGCTTAGGGAACGGAGGTGATGAGAAAAAGCTTGTACAGTTTGGCAGAACACATATGGTGCCAATGCTAGTCTGAAGGGTAAAGCTCTGAACTGCAACAACTTACCCTTATGCACAAAATGCAGATAGTGTTGGGACAACTCTACTATGGGAACGTGTAGATAGGAATAGGTGATATCAAAGTTGGTCATCCATAGGCCCGGTGAAAAATGCCAATACAGAGTGAGGAATGACTCCATCATGAACTTTGAAGAATCTAGAAATTGATTTAGACGAGAAAGATTGATGACCTGTCTCCTGTCTTCTTGGGCACAACAAAGAGACAGGAATAAAACCCTGGAAGAACTGGGATGACTTTCTCCACTGCCCCCTTGACCAACAAACCTCTGATAGCCCTGGAACAAAGTTCTGAAATCTGAGGATCTGTGGGAGGTGGAAACACTATCAATAATGGTCTATGATAGTGATGGAGATGAGAATTGAATGACTAAACCTGATGCCATGACATCCAGAACTTCTTGGAGCGAAGCCCCCACAGACCCCAATGGTATAAAGTGGTCATCGCTGCCAGCGTTTCAACCAACTGGAGGAACCTTGTGGATATGGGCAGAATCTATTCTTGGTACCAATAGACCGAGGGGCTGATGTCAGGACATTTGAACAGGAGCAGAACTATGCCCCCCTGTAGGAGTCGAGGAAAGTCAAGTAGTCAATGATGATGGGTGAATGCAGATTCCAAAGACTGGAATGCCCTCAAAGATCAAGGGTCAGAGAAAGGAAGCCTCACATAACTCACTGAGGGTGGTAGCCAGAAGACGAATGCTCTCCATCAACACATCTCTACCCAACAACATACCAACCGAGAGACTAGGGAAAGTGCAGAAGCTGACAATCGAACTAAGGTAGATGTGTAAGGTAGAGACAGACAAATTCTAGAAAATTGTGATCTATTCTGGTTGACCCCAGACTCTATTCTGGAAACCAACATTTCCAGGAGAGGGTCTATTCTTTGAGAGTCTAAATACACGTCCACCTGTCAGTGGTAGACTAAAGCATGTTGTTCCAACAAACATGGCAGACAACACGTAGCTGTCCCTTCATGTAACTGAGCAGTAAACCTCCCTGCATAAACTGCAATATCAGGGGATGGAGGAAGAACTAAGTATCCACCCTCAGACCTTTCTGGCATCAAGGAAGGTGCAGACTCAAAAGAAACCGGGGAGAGACCCAAAACATCACACACTCGATTGACCAACTGAAGGGAAGGAAGGTGCTGGAAAAAGCAAATCTTAATTCTCTCCAGGATTGCCTGCAAGTGCAGCCTCAGAGGCCCCTGGAGAAACGCCACCCGTCCGAATATATTTCTCCATCTCACTACGAATAATGCCATGGACAGCCTCAACTGAGAGTGACTCCCTTCCCCAATTGTTGAGCGATGCTAAATATCAGAGGTGGGATAGGAGAGATTTGATTTGCCTCAATGCTGGAAACAGTAATCCGAGAATTCATGCCATATATCAGCTTTCCAAACGAAAAAAAATATATTATAATTATTTTCTTAAACGAAAATCAACTAGGTAACACAAAGTATGCTCAAAGTATTTCCAATTATCGTAGTGAATGCTTTGTCAAGAAAAAGTGATAATATTATCTGAATGAGGTGCTTATATACAGTATCAGGATAGAAGATGCACTGATGTAGGTGAAGAGTTTCATGAGACAAATATCACTAAGGGCAATTAAGTGGGGATTAAAAGACTGTAGCAAACAAGAAAAAATCAGACCAATGCTTAAATGGGCAAAGGAAGGAAACCCGAAAATAATAGCTATAGTGTGAGAGAGATAAGTATGTTTTGAAAGTAATTTTTCACACATCAACGCAAGATTTTTACCATAACATAGCCAATTGCATGCTGGAATTGTTAGAAAATGTTTATATTTGACCAAAGCTCTTTATTAGAACACAGAAATGTTCTTTTTCCAACTAGTAAGTGGCACTGACAATTCTTTCTGTATGATTAGTTTGTTAACATATGAGAAACATGTTTTTGCCGAAGGATATCAAGGAACATTTGTCTGACTTAATTCTGACAATTTAATATCCTCCAATTAAAACCTGATAATAATTTTATAAGGTTACATCTTGTTAACGCATGAGAGAAACACTCTTTCACTGAATGAGGTCAAGGAACAATTCTACTACCTAATTCAGATAATCTAATATCCTTCAATTAAAGTACATTAAGGATCATACACCATGTTAACAAGTGAAAAACCATGTTTTTATTAAAGGATGTCAGTTAACAGTTACATTACTTCATTCATAAAAATCTAATATCTTACGAACCTGGAATACAATTCTAAATCCAAAGCACTAAGATACAATTCTTTAGTAAGATCATATCCAGCCATGTGACACTCAGCTGTATGGAAGAAAACATGTGTCAATTAAAAATACAGAAAAGAAACAGTCATGTTTTTAAAACAGTATAAAACATTTTATATTTAATTGACCACAATGTATGATAGTAAAACTGAAAACACTAAAACATTAATTTCAAGATAAATTTCTGCTCTATTAAGAAAAATTCAAGGTCTAATTTCAAACTCAACATAAAATTCTCCTATAACCATAATTATTTATTAAATGGTATATTAGTGTACAGAATTTAAACCTGTGAGCACTAATCTTTCTTAAAATTTAAACAGCTAATGCTATTCAGAAATTAATTAAATTATAAAAATGTGTCATGTATAGACATATTAAACTTGAATAAAATTCACTCATAATCAAAAGTTCCTTAAACATTGAATAAATCATTACTCTAGGCACTGAACAAACCAAGGTCAACACTGATGAATAATTAAAGTGATTTCAAAACATCATCTAGGGCAGTGGTTGCTAACATATGTTGTGGGGGTATATGAGAACCTTTGAAAAACTTTAAATTAAGCCCCACACCTCAAAATTTTGGAGCAATATCATTCAGTTATCAATGTATTCCATTAACTGGTACTCAACATTTATGTATTATTGACTTACCTTATTAACGTTTTTATTCATATAAACCACCCTTTATGTTTTTTTCAACAAATGATATGCAACAGGGATAACCCACTGTCTGGGGGTACACAACATAAAAAAGGAGTATTATACAGTTATCTTTAAGAAAACCTTTTCTTCATATAAACAAAAAGTGGCTGATAGAGTGAATAAATTTAGGTATAGCCTATAGGTCCAGAAAATGGAAAATTTAACTATAAAATCTCTAATGAAAAATATCAATCAAAAATAATATTGATGAAACAGACATTATAACCTAACCTGGACAAAATCAGCTTGGTTTCAATATTAGACTTCACTGGTTAAATCTGAATAATATACAAACCAGAGGAAGTAATTTTCAACTCTGAGAAAATAAAATGTAACACAGATATAAAAGAAGATCACTTAAATCCACATGTCTAATTTAGATAAAGGGTCCTTCAAAAGTATGTAAAAACGTAGATACAAAAAATTTAAAAAGCTCAAAAGTAGCTAAACCTAAGATAAGTGATTTTAGCTTAATACATATAGAGTGAAATAACTGAAATTAGAATTAGATTGATCTAATAGAAAATGGTATAAAATGTTTATCCATTGTGAGCAACTACAGAGCAAAAAACAGAAAATGGCTTCCCTTTACTTCCACAAAGGTGTGCAATAACAACAACAAGAGTTATGGCTAAAATATTTAGTACCTATTTTACTGGTCAAGCTAAATTTCAATACAACATAATATAAAAACATTTGTATAAGGACTTGTGGTATTTTTATTATGGCAATTGTGTAAGATTTTACATTTCACACCAGATATGTTTCAAGTTTGCTTCAAAAATAATGTTAAGAAGAACAGCAGTGTTTAAAGGTATCTAAAGATTCATCAAAAATTTGGTAAGAACATTATAAAAATATATATTTAATTTATTCAAAATCTTAATTTTAGTTTGTTTTTGAAAATTTTCTGCAGTTGGTCAGAAACTCAGACTTTCCCAATTATTTATTCTGTACTCTTACATTCTAGCTCAGAAAGTTTTTCGTGCCTTTCTGTGATTAAATTAAAAATCACTCCTCACCTTTTAGTAGTTGATTATGAAGATCTTCAGAAATGGCATTACCATTCTCTACATGTGAAGAGCAAGAGGCTATTGTGTTGTAATCTTTCAGCCAACAAGTCATAAAGTGTGGGCAAACATCTACAACATCCCACTCAAGATTAGTTAAACCAGACACATCACTGTAAGGTACAGTTGTCAGAGAATTTTGCAATAGGTGCCCAAACTAGGGAGAAACAGTCATTTCTTAATAAGAACAAATCTTTGAAAACAAAAGCCTGAATACAGTATGATCTGGGTGCTAGAATAAAAAAAAAAAAGACAATATACATTGACAAAAATGTAAATAAAATACACATATAAAAAGTTGACAATGTATATTATTATTTAATCTATATAAAATTCAAAGAATGTTTTATATGTCAACATTTTTGATACTATTTCTCAAAGTAACAGAAAAAAAATAAACAATTAAAGGATGGTCTTTTAATGTAGAAAACAATAAATTCCATTAAAAAACTTTACTACAGGGATATAGCGTAGTCTTTAATTTAAAGAAAAACAGATCCCATAAAATATGTTTTTAACTAAAGAGACATAATACAGTATTCACATTTTGAGAACAAGTCCCATAAAAATGTCTCTAACATTAAAACATATTTAGTCACAAACAAAAGATTCCTAGATACAGAACAACAGATCCCAAACTATAGGTTTCCAATTATAGAATTAGATATATTTGGTTTCAATAGAAATAATCAAGGTTATACCTACACACAGTTACTTAATCTATGCAAAAATTAAAGATTTGTGGATCTAATATGCAGATAAACATATGTAGTGATCTGTTGCAGGTGAAATGAAAGAGAAAAAACACAATGCTGAAGTAAAAATAAAAATAAGATACTTTATTTTCTGCCATGAGGGAAACATTAACAAACAGGTGAATGTATGAATGAATGGAGGTGAAATGACTGTGAATTAAAGAAGTGCACTGAGATAAGGACAAGGATTTCACAAACATGTCTGGATTCTGACATCTCAAAAATAAGCTACTTTTCTTGAAAGTCAGAGTGAACCTGTTCTCAGATTGTCAAAAATGCATGAATAGTACACATTTTCTCTGCAGCTGACTAATCACGAATAGGGGCACCAAAGTGTGGAAGTATCTTTGATCCTCGTAATTATTACAAGGTTTCCCCCAAATACAAGGTCAAGAAAGGTATAATACAACTATCCCGTGAAACAGTACATAAATTCCTTGACCAGTCAAGCTACAAAAAGTAACAACCAAAGATAAAATCTTGCACACAACCAGACTTAGTGATCCAAAATTAGGACTTAAAAAAACTTTGAAGATAAAAAGTATGCATTATGGGAGAATAATACATGTTGTATTAGCATACTACAAGCACAAAGCTGACAATGGGCTGTGCCACCACAGGATCCAACCTCAAATTTTAGCATTATATGCTCTCTCAAGCTTACAGCTGAGCCACTGGGGTAGAATAATACAGTATGTGAAGTAAGTAATTTATATAAACAATAAAACCAAACAAAATGAAGTAAATGAAACTGATATATTTTGGGGGTTATGTGTATAACAAAACCTTTAAATAAAATCTGTATCTAACAGTAAAGTACTTTTGTAATAACATTTATAAAATAAATTAGCACAATTTTTATATTTACTGTATACCTTTAAATAAAATCTGTATCTAACAGTAAAGTACTTTTGCAATAACATTTTATAAAATAAATTAGCACAATTTTTTATATTTACTGTATACCTTTAAATAAAATCTGTATCTAACAGTAAAGTACTTTTGCAATAACATTTTATAAAATAAATTAAAACAATTTTTTATATTTACTGTATATGTTTCTAACAGAACAGGAAGTAAATTGAGCTTTTATTAAAGGTTTTAAGGTTATTGAAAAAGTTAATGTAACATTTATTTTTATGGCAATGTTTCATTGGTCTCACATAGTTGAAAACCTTACATGTATTCTTCATAATAGTTATAACTTAAAATATTAACTTTTCTGACTTTACTTAAAACAATTACCAATTATCATAGTTTGAAAAACCACTGTTGCCAAATGGAGACTATTTTAATTTAATCAAATTATTATAAAATCAATTCAACTAAGTACATGAATGCATATTACAAAAATTCAGGCAGAAAAAAGTTATACAAGTTTTAATTCACTGTTTTTTGAAACAATGATTTAATATGGTTGTATTTATATCTCTCTCTCTCTCTCAGTTAATCTAAGTTTAACTAACTCTCATGACTCTTTATATCCTGAATATTCATTCATATTTCATTATATAGAACAGTATTAAATGTTAAAAGATTAACATTTAATATTATATCTCAGGAATACAACATGAGAAGTGTTACAAACTACATACAACTTTAACATGTTAGAGGGGTCACCACACAACAGAAACTTTATGTCAGCAAGTGACCTAAGATGTTAAATTTAATCTAGGTTCACTAATTTACATTAAAATGTTTTACTGATCTATCTTTATCCTTAAAAAACTAATAGTTACTGAAAACATTACTTTGACAAATAACAGCATTAGTACCTTTTTAAACAGTGCAACTACATCATGAAAGGATAGAAGGGATGGTTTCTGATACGAAGGTTTTGGAAAACTGAAGATCATATAGGAGAGTGGAGATGTTCCTACTGCCTTACTTCTGTCTGCAAAGAAAACTTCAATAATTATTTCATTAAACAGATACATTAAAGAGTACTGTCACCTTCTACCAGATCAGTGAATCATTAAACATATTTAGTCTCACAAGATGTCTTTCCATCAACCGAATCATACTGAAAACCAAGAACTGTGTTAAACCAATGCTCCTTACTTACTCATAATGACTAACATTACTCATGTGATTGGCTGTTCTCATGCAACATAGTGAAATCTTTAGATACTATCTACTCAGATAGTGAAAGGCATTGCTGTTGCTAAACTGCTTGCACAATGTACATAGGTGCAACAATATCCTCATGGGCACAGTATGTATTACCTATAAGAGAACAACAAAGAAACAAAGGTAACTTAAAAATCAAACAATTCAATGGTTTTCTGGATCATGTGTTTATGTGAAAACTGCAGGGAATCAGGGACCTCTGTGCAGTAATGTGATGACTCATTTTCCTTAGGTAAGGTAGGTTTTCAATAAACATGAAGTTTCCATATGCACAATAACCTTTGTATAATGTTCAAAAAACAGGCTCTACATGTTTCAGTGGACAACATGATCTACCATCTACAGGAGACAAAGAAGGTTGCAAGGTTAATTTACGTACTAGAGTAAATGTACAAGTAGCATATTGTACAGTGGCACCATTTACAAAATGGAATTCCAGAAATTCACTTTCATGGCACCTGGACCTAAATCTGTATTCAAAATAATAATTAGATTTCAGAGAAAAATGTATTTTTCAAATATAAAATTACTTTCTAATAACTGAAGTAGTTTAGCTTCACTTGGTATGGTTACATTGTTGCAGATAAATGTGGTAACAATATAAATCATGACTTCTAAGGCTCAAGAGCGCTACCATTTTCTGATAATAGAACATAACCATTATATTCCAGATAAAACTGTGATCATTGGTACTTACTACAAGCTGCCTCCATCCAGGCACCTGGAAGTTTCTGCCCTTGCCTTATGTATGGATCTATATAAAATGATGCCAAGTAGGAATCTGTGGGCAAATATTAGAATATATTGCAGTTTAAGACTCAGGATAAAATGTTATTAATATAAGGTTTTTAAATCATTCAAGGTGTTTCTATCACAATATTAATGTATCAACACAATGCTGCATTATTCACAAACTTGAATAACTAGTATAAAACATATAGCAAAAAAACTTACTTAGAGCATAAAAAAACCAAAAGATATCATTTAAAAAGAATATGAAAAGAACATTACTTCATGTTTTCTTTCTGTTTTTCAAATAAGAAATTCAATAACACTCAGTTCTGGAGTTATTTTACTCATTTAGCTTGAGGTAAAATCAGTGTCTGGGCAACAGTTATAAAATCACCTTGTCTTTGACAATTAGCTTTGAAACAGTCACACACAGGTGGGGTGTAATCTACCAAAACAATAATAATAAAGTAGGTTAAATTCTAAGCAACAACTATTATTAAACTTAATGGGCAGAGCCCTTGGAGGTTAGCCAATTTCTGTTGATGGTTAAGAAAAATTGTTTTAACATATTCCCTCAACATACTTGGATTAATAAAAAATAAAAGTTACATAGGGAAAAACAAGTTTTAATACATTTTATTTGTAAAAAATTATGAAAATTGAAGTGCTTGAATACAGAATAATTTTATCTAAAAGACTAGAGATAATAGATAAGTCAAGTTACATATCCAAAAGGTGCAGTAAAGAAATCCACATGAGGCTAAGTATTAAAAGTATGAAGCATATATGAAGATTCTGAGAAACAAGCAAGGATGGTAATGTTTGAGTTCATAAATCTTATTTAAAACTTAAGAATAGGTACATAAACATAGTCCCTACCAAACTCTCATAATACCCTGGTTTATTGAATTTTTCAGATATAATTAAAAAAGTAAAGGATACCAAATCAATGTTATCTTATACACAACAAAGCATACATAAAATTAAATATAATAATTAAAACATTACCAACTAAAAATATGACTCATTTATTGTAATTTACATTACTCTATCAGCTAATTTAATCTTACCATTTTCATCATATATTTTGAAAAACTGGACATCTGGATGCCAAACATCAACTTCTGAAGTTGCCTCCTAGTTCAAAACAGGTTACTTAAACATTGTAATGAACTTAAAATGTGCTCAACTTATACAAGTTACTTAATATAACTTTATTAAGTAGTACAATGTTGGTAACTCAGAAATATCTCACAGATGAGCTAGTTATAGGTAACTTATATTCCCATTCATAAATAGCTAATTGATGAGCTAATTACTGGTAACCCATGTTCCCATTCACAAACAGCTAATAGATGGATCAATTACTGGTAATTTATGTTCCCATTGACAAACAATTAACAGATGAGTAAATAACTGGTAACTCATGTTCTACTGACAAATAACTAATGGATGGGTCAACTTTTGGTAACTCATGTTCCATTGACAAACAACTAACAGTTGCTATGATTATGATAGTATATATATATCGATGGATCACTTGCATTTCTAATCACAATATTGATTATCAGATGCCTGATTTACATATTTATGAACTGAGAGGGGGGAAATGGTGACTGATATTATAACAGTAATGATTATAAATTCTGATTATCCTTTGTTGAGTTTGAAAATGTTTGTAGTACCAAATCTAATTCAGAATAAAAACTTGTTCTAAACTCAGTTAAAGGAGAGAAGATAATTACTTTACCTTGAATGTTATTCCAAAGATTTCCTTGCAGAAGTTAAACAGCCCTTGCAAGACAACTGGATATGGGAAGTACTGTTGAATATCTGAGTAGTCTATCCTGAAACATTGTACACTCCTATTGTACTATACGTAAGGACTACAACATGGTGCCATTCAATATTTTTTTAGATTGATAACAAGGTTTATAAAATGCAATGTTTCTGAATTATCTCAGCCTGTATTCAAAAATTACATGTTACCCTATCGCCACAGGTATCTTTTACTGCACATGACACAAGGTATTTGTATCTTACATTCAAAATTTTATTAAACTACTTTTTGTTTATGTTATACCAATCAGAATAGCATAAAATCTCAGCTAATAGTCCATATTTTAATGGTATACAAGTTTTAAGTTCTTAATTCTACAAGGGAATATTAAAAAAATTATGAATTTCCACTAGTTTGACCCACATGACACATTTTGTATTAGCATGTCATCATCCCTATTTTATCCATCACCCCTTGAAAAAGTACGAAATTAAATGTAAAATACTTTCTATAAAATCGTTATTGCTCAGACAAATCATAATTTTTAGGCTTCAATTTTGCATGATTACAGAACTATTGAATACAAAATGAGACCCCTCCTGCCACACCCACTTGTCACATCCTCTCTTTCACAACTTGTTCATAGTTCTCTCTTATGTTTAATTATATATTACCTATAACCAATAGAAATTCACGGTTTTCATCTATCAAATGATGTATTGTATAACATTATGTTCTGAAGTTTTCAATGACAGTTTCACTCAGAGTACCAACATTGTTCCCGTGAGAAAGTTAACGACTAGGTTAGATGAATTTGTAACAACTCTTGTCACATAATTAGAAAGCCAGAAAAATTTTGAGAGGTAAGAGAATTTGTCTACTTTTTGCATGTTATTAGTCTATATTCTTTGGTACATTATTTAAATAAATAAAAATTATTAAGTGCATTATTATCATTAGTATAAAAAATTAGGGTTAACTCTCTTCGACAAATGATAGCAAGAAAAAAAAAGATTGGTTAAGCGATATATTTCTTGTTTTTCATGTTTATTCTTTATGTCTAATTATAAAAGTAATTAAAATGCAAAAATAGGGACCCTTGTAAGTTAGTTAAGATTAGATTAGGTAAAATAAATAATAGTAGTAGCTTGTGGGTAATGTAATTCGTTAGCTTAACATGAGCTGCACTTTCCCTGAGTGATTTACAAGTTATAATGCATGGATAGTAGTAAGAGACACAGATCAAAGGGCAATAAAACAATAAAATTTAATTATAAGTAGATGTATACTGTTAAAAAATTTGAGACGAGGGAAAGCATTTTAAATTTTAACATGAAAATTACTTTGCACATTGAATACTTAAAACAAATACTCAATATATTTATGGACAAATCTTATTTTATTAAATGATTTTTTGTATGTGAAAGACTTATAATATTAACTGAAAGACTGCTAAATGTTGTGAAGATATACAAACTATATTGAAAGTTAGAAGTATTAAATCTATAAAGACTTTAAACGAGTACAAAGAGGTCACATGGTCGGTCAAATTGACCGAGCCTGTATTGAGAGAGTTAAAAGTACGGTTCCCAAAATTTAGCTAGAATTAGGATTGGTGACAAACAACACCTCCACTGACTGACATTTGAAAAGTCTTGAAGCAAAAAAAATTATTTTTTTAAATCCATAAACACTAATTCAACTTTAATAACAGATGACTTAAAAAAAAAAAAAAACACACTGAAAACATCAAAGTATCCATATGTGTCATACAATCTAATTTTCTTATAATTACTATATTTTTATGACAGTGTTATGTGCTTAAGTACTGACACTCATCATAAAGATGAGAAAAAGACAAGATATAAAAGAAAAAACTCAAGTTGGAAATGTCACAGGTGGCTAACAGAATTTAAACAAATTCCTTGAGATTTAATGTTTTTCTCAAGTAAAGAAAAAGTAAAAGCTCACTGTCTTAAAAATTGACTAGTAACAAGATGTGAATAAAATGATTAAACATTCGTGGGAAATAAATACACACACACACACACTTTATTTTTATCTGTAAAGAGTAACAGAATATTATATTGTACGATTGATGGTAAGAATAACTTAGCTGTATAGTTATGGAATGTGTATATCTTATGTACTTTATTAGACAGCTGTGGTTCAAGAGAAGAGGTTAACTGGTCTATTACTCTAAAGATATAACTTTAAAACCAATGTAATTTTACTTTTCTTTTGAGCTTTGTCACCTATATTTGGTGATCATTTTCATGAAGTCCAAATTCATAACATTTCATCAGTGATGCAACAAATTACATGATAATTATTCCTAAAAATGAAATTCCTTCCTTATTTCTGTCTGGTCTATCATCCTTTTAAAAAATAAACATATAAACAATGACTTTATATACGACTGAAAGGCTTTCTGTGGTAGCTTCATTTGCCAGCCATCACTTAAGTGCAGAAGAAATTTTCTTCAAATATTTTTCTACCTTAATTAACTGCAGTTTTGTTAGAGAGGAATGGTGGAAATCTCTTTATTTCATACTGAACATTTAACTGAATGATCATAAGCACTTGTTACAATGAAAATTTAATTAAACACCTTTACTATCAATGTATTTAACATTATAATGTTATGATTGAAGCTTTATGTATCTAAATTTTAAGTCTTTTATTTTAAAAGAAACCTTTAAAAAAACTACTTGAAACTTCAGATGTATTGTCACAACCCACAAGCTTTGAAAATTATCTACTTTGGCATTCTGTACCTTCAATAATATAATGCCAGTTGTGTAGATGTACATCCAGACAATAAGACATTTACTTAACCTATTGACATGTACATTTCAAAGTTCTCTGGATGAATGCAGTTGAAACAAGTAATAAATTTTGTCAACACCTGAATAGTGCCATGCCAACCTTCAATAAATTTGTTTGAGTTTTATAGCCTACATGCTACATACAAAAAACGTTATTTTGAAACTGGCTTGCATTTTTTGTCATGCAGTACATGTAACTGCCTCTAGTATTGTTGGCTGCTTGATCGACTACAGCACTTACAGTTGTTTCTTACCTAAATATGTTATAGTTAGAGATACAGTTTAAATTGTATTTAGGTCTTACTTTTATATCTTAATTAACTATGAATTATTTATGTTTCAAAATGCATAATTGAAAGGTTTCAAATTTGTTTAAAATATACATCATACTCTGCATCAGTTATCAAGGCTTACAATATTATGCAGTGCAAAAAAATTTTGCAGAAGGGTCGTGCTTCTCTTGCAGAGATTTGTAATATTCCCCTGAGGGCACCATTAGCTTGTGTCAAGAATAATAATAAATGGTAAAGGACAAGAAAGGAAAATAAAATATAAAAATTAAGTATATATGAAAAGGAAAAAACCTGAAATTATAAATATAACCAAAAGAAGATCTTTAAAGATAGTCTACAAAAAATTAAAAGGTATATACTTTTTTCTATTTCCTAATTTTAATTATTTCATTACATTGTATATTGATGATAATAGCTAGAATTAGTGATATGGTAGAGAAAATGAAAAATAATATATATACATTTAACTTTAAAAAACTTGTGATATTCATTTAGTAGGTTCTAGAGGTCATAAAAATGAATTATGAAACCATAAGATGAAGAAAAGTAATTTTTATAATTAAAATGAAAATCACCCTGCACTTGATTTATTAAGAGTTTGAGTGCAAGTACCCACAAGAAATAAATAACATTTTAAAGAAAAACATTTAATTAAAATAGCATCATTCTTTGTGTACAAGATACTTATGATCTTTAACAAAATCTTACCAGTTTTTGAGAGTATACATCAGGAAATCGCAGAGTTACAGTATGTATTGTTGCACAAGCGAAATTCCTGATACAGCATTCTGTAAAAGACATGAGCCTGTTGCGAAAGGGTTAATGCAGTATTAAAAGTTTATCAACATACCTGGATTAAGTATTCATTTCTGAAGCTAGTTATTCAACTAAGCCTTCTAAAATTCGTCATGAACTGAATGTATGGATATTTTATGGCAGAAAGGGCTGCTACATACCCTTCCCAAAATTTATCTATTTTATACAGCACAACAATACCTACAATAGGCCAAACAATGTTAAAATGTAGCTCTGATACATATAATTCCATCACAACTTTACATCACCTGTGATTATCCTGCAACTTTCTGATTTGCATATTCAAAATCATTTTAACATAAACACACAAAAATCTTTCTTTAAGACTTCAATTAAGTATATGGGATATCCTTAGCTTGGAAATTCTAAATCCCCAATCTGAACACATTTTCATAAACCGAGTGTAACAATACTGTACAGCAGAAAGAGCTTTTACACACCCTTCCCAAAATGTAATTCTGATATACAATATTCCATCACAACTTTATACCTTGTGTTTGTCCTGCAACTTTCTGATATGCACATTCAGAATCATTTTAATATAAGGTACTTAACCCTTTGTATACAGACACAAATTTTCCTTTAACAAACTGGAAAGTAATTACAATAAAAGTAGCTAAAATATCATTCTGCAACAATATCAAAAAATTATAATATTAAAAAGTTTACAATATCAGTGTCACATACATAGTTTGACATGATTCTAAGCAGCAACTACCCTGCACAATAATACTACAGCTGTGTACTTACAGAGAAAATTTGTTGTTTGGGTTCAGTTTCCATGCAAGTTATGATAACAGTACACAGGCAGCACTAATATATGGACAATGTGTGAATTATCAACATGTTTTAAAAATTAAGATTATATCCCAATACAATAACTCTTTTGCATAGTTTTTATCAACTTGCTCATTGCTGTAACTCTTTCAACAAGGGCTCAGTAAATTTGACTGATCACATGACCTCTTTGTACTCAATTAAAGTCTTTATAGATTTAATATTTATAACTTTCAATATAGTGTGTATATCTTCACAAAATTTAGCAGTCTTTTAGCTGATATTATAAGTCTTTCACATACAAAAAATCATATTTTCAGTGAAGTATTTTTAATAAAATAATAGATTTGTCTATTGATATATTGAGTATACGTTTTGAATAGTCCATGTGCACACCAATTTTCATGTTAAAACTAAAAATACTTTTCCTTATCTCAAATTTCCTTTGTGTAATCCCTAAAAACCTCCTAAATGCATTTCAAACGATTTTTTTCAGTAAAACTTTATAATATATCTATTATTTTCTCTACCCTATCTCAAAATGGGATTGGTCATTTTGACAGACCTTGTAACCACTAAAAAAAAATCAAAAGAAACCTATATTACTCTTTTTTTCTTTCTACAATGACTTCAAATTGTAACATGAGACTACATTCATTTATCCCAAGTAGCTCCAAGTTTGGAACAGTATATATCTATTTATAATTAAATTTTATTGTTTTATTGCCCTTTGGACCATGTAAAACTACTATCTGCACCATTATATGTTATAAATCACTTGGGAAACGTGCAACTCGCATGTGTACCTCATGAACCATATTAATTATATTATTATTACTTATTTTACCTAATCTAGTCTTAAATAACTTAAAAAGATCTGTATTTTTAGATTTTAGTTACTTTTATAATAATAAATAAAGAAAAATATGAAAACCAAGAAATAAGGTACTTACCTAATCTTCTTTTTTCTTGCTGTTGGGTATTGAAGAG
>NW_013665822.1:578179-636017 GCF_000517525.1 Limulus polyphemus | reverse complement strand
AAAAGTAGACAAATTCACTTACCTCTCAAAATTTTTCTGGTTTTCTAACTATGCGACAAGAGCTGTTACAAGTTCATCCAAGCTGGTTATTAACTTTCCCATGGTAACGAATCTTGTACTATGAGTGAAATTGATGATATTCTGTTCAGAATACAACATTATACAATACATAATTTGATAGATGAAAATCTTGACTTTCTATTGGTTATAGGTAATATATATAATGAAACGTAAGAGAGAACTATCAATGAATTGTGAAAGAGAGGATGTGACAAGTGAGTGTGGCAGGAGGGGTCTGATTTACTATTCGATAGTTCTGTAAGCAAACAAAATTGAAGTCTATATAAACTATGGTTAGTTTAAGCAATAAAGATGTTATAAAAAGTATTTTACATTTAATTTCATATATTTTCGAGGGAAGATGAATAAAATAGAGAAGATTACATGCTAAGACAAAACGTGTCACATGGGTCACACTAGTGGAAATTCAGGATATTTTTAATATTCTCTTGTAGAAATAAGAACTTAAAATTTGTATATTATTAAAATATGGACTATTAGCTGAGATTTTATACTATTCTAATTGGTATAACATAAACAAAAAGTAGTTTAATAAAATTTTGAATGTAAGACACTAAAACCTGGTGTCATGTGCAGTAAAGGGTACCTGGGGCGTTAAAAACAAAGCTGTCTCAAATCCTCATGTGGAAAATCAACCATGATTTTTTTTACACCAAGCAGATAAGATTTTCAATGTGAGTTAAGGAACTTGCATAATTTTTGTATACATCTGACTTTCTGAGGAGAAAAGTGTGCTGAATTTCCCTTACATTTTTTTGTTTTACAAAAAATATACTGCAGTTACGTTAGAGCTACTTGTGTTCTCGTGACACAATGAAAACACAGAGTTCAAAAAATACATATTTTTTACTTCTAATAAAAAGCAATGGTCATATTATCACATCATCTATGGTTACTTATAACTCATAATTTTAGCCTTTCATAATTAACAATTAAGCTACAAATCTATAATGTTTAACCTCATGTTTGATATTTCTAGTGTTTCTATAACATTTAAACTTCCAAACCTAAAAAGACTCTCTTTTTGTTTCTGTCTCCAAAAAGGAACATCCCATAACTCTAGCTTAGCTTCAAAACCACACTCAGCAGCAAACTCTTGGAGTTCAGATAATTCCTTTTCTGTGGCTGCTTTGCTTTTTAACCTCAACCTGTGTAAAGAGTTAAGCTGATCTTCCATTATAAATACTAGAAGAAACATGTTAGTAAGGGAATAAGTAATACTTTAAATCATAAAATAGTACAATACAATATTTGAACTATAAAATCACTATATATATATACACATACATACAGGCCTACCTATTGTAGAAACTGAAATTAACATAGTAATCTGTATTATATATACATACATGAAACTACCTATTTATCATAAGTTTAAAAATATTATATTTAATCTAATGAAAAGAATGATGAGCAAAGATAGAATGAAATCTTATTATAATTTCAATACAATTTTGGTTTTAATATTTGCTTATAAAATATAACTAGAAAATATTGTTTGTTTACTTTAAAATAAAAAAGACAAAAAAATTTCTCTCTCTTTTTTTTTGTTACTATTCCTGGGTAGAGATGATCATTATAAATAATGTTAAAAAACAGTACATGGTTCACACAAGTTAATGGAAAAAAATTCCAAGATCAAACTGTCATTTTCACAGGCCTAATTTAATAGAACATGAACTCCACAATAACAAATCTTTTATTATACTTTATAAAAAGATGCAGTAACAGCTGTACACCTGAACTATCAAAACTACACTTATTCAAGCAAAGGAAAAAAAAAAAAAGACAATGAATAAAATTGTTAAAAGAAATTCTAAATGTTCACATATTGCTGAACATAGCACTAACAAGTTCTTTACCATTTACAAATTTTGGGCAATAACTTATGAAGAACTAAGGTTAGAAGTAGTGTTTATGTTTAAGAAGGAAATTCTGAAATATCTATGCTCTTTATCCAATCAACAACTTTTATGATTTTAGATTTCCACCAAATGAGTCTTCAGCTTATTTTACACTAACAATAGTCATGTGATACGTTTCACTGCAGAACAAGGTATGTAATTCAAAAACCTATTACTAATCGGTGTTTCAACTCAGCATATTTCCTATTTTTCAAGTCATATTTTCTAGATACTGTTTTTACCTAAAAATGAGAAAACACAATATGGCTTGTTGTCAATAAAAGCAAGGAACTGATAGGGTTAAACCTTTAAGGGCTCTTTTGGAACCTATCAATAAAAAGATCATTAATTTTCCAGGATTTATAGTACTGAAAAATTTATTTAACAAATTTTGACTTTACAAGATTTTCATGATCTATGCAAAACCTGATCAACAAGAACAAAAATATCATTAAATATGTTATTATCAGTAAAGAAAGTTTAATAAAAAAGAAAACAGTACATACGTTGTTATCATTGACAAAGCATTTTCTACATTTCCAGCCATTTTGGTTTCCATAGACATTTGAGCAAAATTATTGTAGCCAAGAAGCTTGGCTTGTTCTTTCCTATAAAAGAAACATAATTTAATTACTTGGAGTAAATTCACAAGCAAGATAAATATATTTATATCATGAGCATATCGTAGTACATTTAACAAAATCATCAAGGATTCCAATTTTTTATGTTATCAGTGAGGTGCCCAAAATTTTAGACAAACATTCAGTCAGAATACTATCTCGGCCACAAAAAATACAGAGATCTTAATATAATACAAAAAAGAATTAAAACAGTTTTAAAAAAAGAGTGATAATCACTACATAAAAACAAAACCTTAGTTTTAATCATAATTTAAAAAGAATGTTTACATTCAGTGATGGTCATCAGCCTGGTTCAGGTCCAGATTTTTTGAGTATGTTTATATATATATATATACTTACATAACAGAAAAAGTATTATTTTACTGAACCCAATAGTCATTACTACATCCAATGAAAAGAGGTTAACACATAAGAGACAGGCTGAATGTTCAATCTTTATAAATCTGAGAAGCCCAGTAACTGTTTTCATAACACAGTTTCAAGCAATTTTCAAAAATGTATCATGTATTATTAAAACACATAGATACACTTCAAAATCAATATACTAAGTAAATCACTTCTGGCTTTGAACACAAATTCTAGAAGCTAAAACCAGAGGAAACTAACTACTATGGTGGTTCTACTGTCAACTCATATTTATATGATAAGCATCCTGCATCAAAAATACAAGCTTTAGTATGTGTCCTTCATGGATCTGCCTAATTACTACTCATCACTTACCTTACAGAACGTATTTCTTCTATTTCAATACTATTATTTACATCTTGACTGGTTGCTGAGGCCAGGGTTACGTTAGCATTCCATATGTTCCACCGAAGTAGTCTATCACTGCAAAACTTCATGAAAGGGTTATAGATATGTGGATCCAAGGTAACAATCCAGGGGCCTCGAGAAGGATTAGTTCTGCCAAGTTGAAAATGTTTGTTAAGTCCTTGGCAATAAAAATGTTACAGATTTATATGATTGCTAGATAGATAAATAATTTTACTTACAAAACTAATTTTAGAGAAACAAGGCTCAGCCATCCTATCTTTCAAAGTTATAATTTTACTATACTGAAAATGTATTTCCAATAGGTACTTATTTCTTCTCAGATAATTAGTTATTCTCATTCAGTGTTGCCCTCTATGTGGAAAAACAATTTTACACAATGCCTTTTGACTCCCCTCCATTGGAAAGGACTCATTCCAATGTGTCTCTCATGCAAACCATCATGCAACAACTCTCCTCCAGTGAGAGTGCATTGCACTCTCATTATGCACGTGACTTCCTCTATTCAATTCTACCAGATTATCACTTCGAGTTTTGGCAGAAAATGGAAGCACTGGTTTTCATTGTGGAGGAAGGGTGGGAAATGTGAGCAGAAATAAGTACTTATCGGAAATACATCTTCAGTATAGAAAAATTATAACTTCCGATACGGTACATTACCTTTTCTCACATAAATAGCTAGAATCCCACATTGAATAGGTGGAGGACTGGTGCGAGGGAAGAAAAGAAGCATCCAAAGAACACACCTTGAGACTAGAGAGTCAGATTTGAAAATCTGATGTGGGAGTCCACACGACTTCTGAACCAGGTATACTCTTCGCCCATTTGAGAAAAGTTTCATATAGATGGGCAGAAAAAACAGAAAAGCACATCCAATTGGTGTGGGAAAAAACAATGGAAGTGTCCCCAGGTGTAGAGTGGCTAGGGTGCTACAGAGCATACTCGGCAAGTCAACTACACCCAAAACCCATGCCACTGGGAACTGAAATCCATGCAGGGGTAGGATGAGGATCATACTGTCTTCTCCTCAAGTTCAAGAGACCGGAGGGGGATCTCAAAGCCCCTTGACTTCAGAACAGGACACATGTTAAGAATAGAAAATGATATATCAACCTAGGAACCTGGGAAGAAAATAGACATCCATAATACACGTGTGAGGACTTATGTTGATTTGTTCTACTCTAAATCCAAAACTCGGCCAGTGGAAACCGACTTCCACGTGGGGGTAGGATGAGGGATCCCAATTGAAGAGGTGAACTACAAGTTGATGTCTCACTCCTTTGGTTTACATATGCGTTATAGAGGAGGATATCACATCTCTGCACTGAATGGTATTTCTGTATTGATATTTTATGTCATTAAACCATTCAGGAGGATGCCTCCACGGTCTCCACCCCACTAGAAGAAGGTGGGGGATAAATGTGGTAGAGGGTCAAGAGGAACATCAACATCCAAGACAGTGTAATGGGTGACTATGAAACCCTATTTTGAAAAGCAGACAATACCGATTTATTCAATACAAGGCATGACAGGGATGAGCAGGTATCCCCCTTCTGCTTTACCCATGAAGTCCGTAGGTGGTACGGTTCGGGACGGCTATATTTATCAAGCAATTTCATTGTGAGAATAATCCTCAAGCAATCTTGTGGAATAACCCATCTCAACAGTGTGCACTGCATGGGCATGTAACATATTAAACTCGTCGACATGGCTGAACAGTGCTGATTTTAAACGTTAAAGAATACCTGGTCAGGCAACACTCCCCAAGGAACTGGATCCAAACATTGAGAAGTATGATGAAAAAGGAAATAAGGCCCTGAAAATGTAAAAAAAAAAGAAGAAGTATAACTTACCCAGTCTTATATACGAAAGACTGAATAATGGCCAGAGGCAGAAGACAAATTCCGAAGAGGAAGAAACAGCGATCCTACGCAAATAATGAGAGACGAACATATTAGGTGTAGTCTACATGCCCGACTGAAGAATTTCCTTCAAGGGATGACAAAGATGAGAAGCCAGAGAAAAGGTAAGGAGTCTAATTTGATGAGAAGACACCTGGAACAAAGTACGAGAGGAACAAGCTAATCGAATCAAAAGCTGAACCCAATTTGTGAAGGGTAGAAGGAGAAAGATCATGAACAGAGGATGGTTGCCAAGGTATAAATAGGCAGGAATGGAAGCCATGTGAGCAATATAATAATGAAGAGCATGTATACCTGGATCAGGCTGAGTATAAATGTGGGAAAACGAAGAAATGGAAATCGGTGAAAAGGAAGAGTTACCCTCCCTAGCAGCCAAGGTTTTAGGGAGGAAAGAATGATCCAGATAAAGGAGAAGATATGTAGAATGATAAAGTGTACACAAAACATCAATGACAAATAATCAGACTGCCAACATCCACAGGCTAGCAGGAATAGAAAAAAAGACTTAAGGGAAAGATGAAACAAGGAGCACATGGAAAGTGGTTTAAATGGAGGCAATGGAGGACCACATTAACATCCCAGTCTCTAAGGGCAGCCCACCATGGAGGACAATGAATCTGGAAGGAAATGATAAACAGGGAGTGTGTAGGAGAGGTAAAAATGCTATGGTATGGGGAAAAACGATAGGTGTGGGATAAAATCACTCGATAACCAGAAATTATGGAGATAGAGGATTCCTGATCAAAAAGCCAAGTAAGAAATTCTGCAGTACATGGAACAAAACTCCTGGCCCACAGACCAACAGTGGAAAACATTCAATTTATGCTGATAAACTTCCATAGAGGAAGGGTGGACAAAATGGGCCAAAAAATGAAGCTACACATTGGAACAATCCCAATCTTCTCATCAAGGACTAGACAGAAACCAAGCTTGAAGATGGAAGACATGATGAGTGGGATGAAGCACCAGTGACTGAGGTTGCTGAAAAAGGGAGGGAGACAGAGGGTAAATTGGAGCTGGATAAGTCAAGGAAACCATGGCTGAGCTGGCCAGTAAGGAGCAATCAGAAGGACCTGGCACAGAGTGATGATCAAAATCACCCAGGGAAGGATTCAAATGGGAGGATAAACATAAAGGTATTTGTCGGTCCAATTCTGACTAAAAGCATCAACATCCAGGGCAAGAGGATGAGGTACCAGAGACCAAAACAGAAGGAGTTGTGGTTGAGGGATGTGGCAAATGCATTGATGTGAGGAGTACCCCATTGAAGGCAAAGCCATCAGAGTGGTATTGATGATTAAAATTACCTGGGGAAGGAGTCGAATGGGAGGATAAACATAAAGGTATTTTTTGGTCCAATCCAGACTGAAAGCATCAACAGCCAGGGCAAGAGAATGAGGTATTGGAGACCAAAACAGAGGGAGATGTGGTCGAGGGATGTGGCAAATGCATCGGAAAACCATAGGATTAAAAGACCACACTGTCAGGATGGGAAAGATGATCTGGAGGGAAGCGTCTGTGAAAATATGTAAATCCAGTCATGGAGGAGTAACTAAGACACCAGCTGACATGTAGGTCCTGTTCAACCACCAATGCAGATTATCGACTATGGTAGGAGGAAGGGTAATAAGAGCCTGCAAAGGATCCCGTGCAAGATTCCACAGGTCGTGAAGAGCACAATGAAGAGTTTGCATATGAGCATGACCTACGGAGATAAGTGCAGCCATGGAAGACCACATCCCCATAAGTGATAGAACTTTGCGAGCTGTAAGAGAGGGAGCAGTAAGAGCATGGTGAACTAAAAGCCCCACTGAAGAGGAGAAGGTTGGGCCCGACTGAGATAGGTGTTGAAAAAACACCCAAATGGATCAGATATTGGGTAGGTAGGTCAAACAAAAGTCTTCTTCAATTTGATTAACCAGTCTACTCGAGCAGCCTACAGGAGCAGCTGAAGAGTATTACAGGCAGACTCCTGTTTGGAACAAGTTAACAGTAGCCAGTTGTCTATATAATAATGAAAACACATGTAAGTATGAAGATGATCAGCAAAAGCTCGAACCACCCAAAAAAAAACATACAGGACCGAAGCAAGCCCGATGGGTAGTGCATGAAACTCATAAATCATCCCATGATGGACAAACAGAAGATATGGTTAGGACTGCCAGAGGATTGGTATATGTAAGTAAGCATTTGTGATGTACATCTTGGTCATCCATAAACCTGGAAAAAAACCAGTCTGGAATAAAAATCGGGAGAAAGATGATTCACAGGTTTGATTGGTTGTCAGGACAAAAAGTCTTGAAATGCCTCCAACAGATACTGGCTGGTAATGGGATCCTGAGACAAAGGGAAGGAAATAGGTATCTGTGAAAAAGGAGGAGGGGAAAGGAATTGTAGGACAGGTCCCTCTGAGAGAACCTGAATAACCCACTGATATGTGACGAAATACTGTTAAAGGAAAACAAAGTCGTACAATCGAGCTACTACCAGTTAATCACCAGTACTGTTGGCATCATGTTAATCTATGTCAAAGAAAATGACAAGATACGAAACTCTCGGAAAAAGGAACAGGTAAAGGTTAAGAAGAACAAGGATAGGAAACAGGAATAGGGGTTTGTCGTGATTCCAACTGCAACAAATAAGCTACCAAAGACGAAAAGGTAAACTGTTGACACAGGGGTTCCATATGTGATTCCAAAATGTTGGGGATATAGTCGAAAATACACTGCATAAGAAAAGGAGCTACAGGTAATTCCTTAAGATAAGTGGTTGGCAAACAAACAAGTGACAAGGCTGCATCTTGGCCCAGTAGATCCCAACAACAGAAAAACCATGTGTGTAAGGCAAGAGCCGAGGATGTCAAACTAGCAAACATGGAAGTAATAAGGGAGAGGCTGTCCCTCGAAAAAACCACGGGATTTCGGTGTAGAGCCTCTGAAAGAGATGTATGGTACATAAATACTGTAGAAGGGAAATAATGGAAAGATGAAGGCGTGAAAACTGGGCATGGGTTAAATGCACTGGAAAATCAGGGAGTGCCCCCCAAACTGGCAAAATAGACTCCAATAACTGAGAGTTTAAAAATGGACAGTCTGGGGCATAGGAAGACACAGTAAATTACGGTGGTGGGCAAAGGCTATCAAAATCTTCATCAATACAAACAGGTTCAGATTGTTCATGAGGAAGTGGAGCAACTTTAGGAGAAAGTGGTTGACCCAAATAACAATCAATCTCTTGGCAAAAAAGCACAGATAAATTCATCGACAGGTTGCCACCACCCACAGACGGTGAAAAAGTGCTTGTAGTGGGTGTGAGACCCAAAGTGGTCACGTTAATCTTGGAATTCACAATAAATAATAATAAATCAAATAAATTGTTTGATAGATAAAGACAAACATGCCAAAAAAACAAAAACAAATAAAGACTAGAAAGTAAATTGAAAATAAAGGCAGCAGCTGTATAATCAAAAACAATTAAGAAACCAGTTTGGAAATATAACTAGTAAAGTTACAACAACGAAGCCCATGAGGGCAAAATGTGAAAAGTCCAAACATGAGCACTGCCAAATGAGAAGTGAGAATCTGGTAGTATTGAATAGAGGGAGTCACATGCATAACAAAAATGTATTGCACTCTCATTGGTTAAGGGTTGTTGCATGATGATTTGCATGATAGGCACATTGGAGTGAGTAATTTCCAATGGAGGGGAGGCAAAAGGCTTTTGGAATGAGTTAAAAAATTTTTGCATAAAGAGGACAGCACTGAATGAGAACAGCTCCAGATTGAAAACTGCAAAAACAGTATAAAATATAACAAAATTAGTATTTGAAGAAACAATATATATATTGTAGTAGTTAAGTTGTAGTTCATTAACATAAAAACTAAAAGTAAGTTTTATTTCAACTTATGAAGCTTCATTGTATTTGTGACATTTCAAACCAAGAGTATTTGTTACTGCATGTACGATTGATAATAGCAAAACACTCTCTTACTCATTTATTCCCTACTATAAGTGAAAATAATGAAGTATAACTTTGTGAAGTTACTTTTATCCAGAACATCAGATAAAGATTTAGAATTTATTAATGATACAATGCTGAATTATATGATTAAAGAGCACATACTCTTGCACAGGTTTGAACTATATTTGCATTTAAAATTTTAAATATATATATATATACACACACATTTTTTGACTTGCACTTATACTATTTTAATATTTTTCATTTACTATTATAAATGCAATAAGAACATCACATTCTTGAGGAATAATTTCACATACTTTAGGTATAACTAACAGTCCTAAAAACAAGATAGCTCAATGAAAAAACATAAAACTATAAACAAGTCTGTATTTGAACTTTAATATAGTAGTAAAGAGTGTAAGATTTAGTTGATGTTATTAAAATTATAAATGACATAACATGAATATTCACTAAAATTGACTAAATTATACACATTTGACGTTTACAAAAAAAAAAAAAAAGGACACAATAAAATAAAATTTTTCAAAAGTCCTGTAAACCCATGCACAATTAGGACTATGATAACTTTATTTCAAAAACGTCAATCTGGTAAAACATGAAGATTTATTCTTTAACAAGCATGTCTTGATAGTTCAAGGGTATGACTACATGTTAAAAAACTCAGTATGCAAAATGTACCTATTCTGATAAATTATTTTAACATACAACATGAAAATGTTTTTCTGTATTGGTCTATGAGATAGAACGAATATCTATATTTAGCATGTCTGTAAAAAGTATTATTAAATGATTATCTAATATCTGATTTTTTTTACTTTTCAAAACGTTTAATAAATCTAAGTATTTAATTTAAGTATTTAATTTACACTGGTAGTTACAAGTCACAGTGCTCTTTACTGTGAGTAAAACATGAAGATTCATTCTGCAATGAATACAAACACTCTCACATAAAAAAAAGCCATATTTCTTAAGGAACTAGTTCCTTTTTTTAAAGCAACTCTTTGAGGTAAAACGTATACTGGATGAAGTCTAATTACAGGTTGCTTAATTTAAAAGAAAAAATGTAAGGATCATGAAACTAAATAATGAGAGTTTATTTATTGTGAAGTAATTCAACCTTCACATTCAGCAAGAACAATAATGCTTTTTCAAATGTAAGTGAAGCTTTATATGCACAAACTTAAAAATATTCCATGTTGATATTTAAATGTAATAGTCATAGTTTAATGTTTGTATGTACAGTTGGCACAGACTGCAGTTAAAAAAAAATAATTTGCAATAATTCTGAATTGCTCAAAATAATGCCAAATAGAACTAAGCATAAGAGGCTAAATACCTGTGACCAAGAAAAACAAATTCTACCACAAGAGATGGTCAACAAGACATAACTTGCATAAACCATGTTTTAATTAAGTATTTCTGCAAACTAATATTTTGCATGTGTAGATCAACAGTATAATATATTACTAGGATCTACATGAATCTGGTGTTATAACTTAAAAAGGTATATTATTATTAAAAATAAATAAAGGATAAATTGGGCTCCTCTAATACTTAAACATCTAATTGTACTCTTTTGCTCAGTAAACAGAATTGGTTGGTTCTAAAAAATAAAAGTCAAGATGAGGCTCTCTCTCCATTAGAGCCACAAACTAACTTAAAATGTACCATATTACTGTTTGTCTGAGAACACAAAAACTCTAATCTCTGTGTTAGATTAAATGTTTTAATCTTTACAACACCATCTTACCATGTTAGATCTTTTTTTTTTTAATGAGAAAGTAAAATCAGGCAAGGTTATGTAACTATAATTTCAGTAACTTTAACTGATATTTTAAATTTAATAATAAAAAGTAGATTTTAATAAGAGAGAATCCTCAACAACCACAGCACTTGAAATTCTTTTAGGTAGGATTAGAGTAAATTAATCTATGAGACCTTGGGTGTGACCAAATGCATCAATCAAAAGAGTTTTACATCCTGAGTGCAAAACTGTAATTAAATCTCAAATTAGTCATAAGATGGAGATATGAGCTAAAAGGCTGTATTTGAAAAAAAATAAAAAACTCGGAGCCATTCTATGAGCTGCTATGTCGCGGCTAAAATAACATACTATACTGTTGAGCTCTGGAAAAATGAAGAAGATGACCTAAATTTACTTTGAAATGGACATTCTGACATTAAATTGGAACATAGTACCATTGGATGACATCTTAAAAATACAGATAAAATGCAACTTGTATGTAGTTTAGGTGTTTTCTTAAAAATTATTCTGCTGGTTTCCACTAAATTTATGGTTTTGGTACCTATATTTTTAGGACTAGAAGCCAAAGGCTTCTAAATGAAAAAGGAAATATAGAATGCTTGGTATAGAAAGAAGTAAAATTTCTTTATCACCTGCTAACTTTCATTCTTACCAAGTGACTAAAGACAACAAAAAATTACCTCTCCACAATCTTCTCAATCCAGATCCTACTTCCTGTTGAGTTGTTGTAAATGGCAAGAAGTCTTTGTTCAATTTTAAGGAAAAATATATATATATATGTCAAATATACATCTATTAGAACTAATTTTTTCAATAAGAAGGCTTGAAATGTTAATCGATATTTAAGTTATTGTATCAGCTTATAGCTGATTCAAGTAGTACTCTATATTCTCTTCCCAAATTATTTGTCAAGAGTGTCAGATTTTATGAGCTTTACAGTCCAGCATATGCTTGAGAGAGCAAATAGAAAAAAATCTCTGTCTTACCTATCAACTGCCATTTCTTTGATCAGTTCATCAGGAAAATCGGCTACAATTCCAATATCTGTGATAGTATGGCTAAATGCTGATCTTGCTTTAGTTAACTTTTCCCTTGGATTGAACAAAACATTCTACTCAGTATATGTCTCTTAAATGTAGTTATCATTTTACACTTGAACAAGAATGAAAACAAGAATAATCATTTGACTACATTATGTATATATATATATCCATTTTTTCTAAACCTATCAAATAAAAATAACATAGCCTGAAATTTTATGTGACACAGATTTAAACATTTATTTGCAATCCTCAGACATTATGATGATACTTAGGCAGTTAATAATGTTTGAAAAATAATGAAACAAAACAGCAGTTACTTCCACATGCGTGTTTGATACACATAAATAACCTTAGCATAATGTTCAATTTTAATAATTCCAAAAAATTCACTGAAATTACATTAAAAAGTACTACAGGTAATAATACATTTTAATATATTTCAAGTTTATTTACTTTTTGAAAGTTCATTTGTCACTTGTATCAGTCCTAAAGTTAATCCAATACACTATAACTAACAAACAATATTAAACATGCTAAAGAAGTCAATTATTCATCAAACTACATTATTTCAAGCTTCAAATTGCTGTTGCAAGTATTTTAATTTTATTTTCACCCATTAGATATACAAAATAAAATAATTAACCATACAGTTATGCAGAATAAGTATCAAGAGCAACTGAAAGAAAGAAGGTTTATTTTTACAAAGTTAACCTTTTCTTTACCTGAAAATGTATTTCCAATAGATACTAACCTTTTCACACAGTTAAGCTATCTTTCCTGAGTGTCTGCCTTAGAGATTTAAATGTTACTAGCCATGAGGCAACTCCCACCTAATCTCAAGTGAATTGTGCTACTGCATGATGAAGTAAACCTGCAGCAAAGCCTATTAGTGGATGACAAACTTCCAAGTGTGCAGTTGCACTCGTGAATCTTCAAGCTTTAATGAGGCAAGTAAGAAAATGTGCATCAGAAGTGGGTAGGATAGGAGGGAATGTGTGCGAAGAGGTGAGTATCTATTGGTAATACATTTTCAGGTGAGGACTGAATGTTAACTTACAATGCCACATGCCTGCAAACAGTTAACCTTGAACCACATGTTGAAGTGGTGGAGGGAGCATTGCAAAGATTTACGTAGATGAGCTCCCTTCAGAAAGCACCACATGGAAGCTCATGGAGTGTGACACCTGAAAAGGAGACATTTGCATGAAGAGGGCACATGTGTAAAGAATGTACTCATCTCAACTCTACTGAAAAGATAAGACCACAGGAAAAGGGTACGGAATAGTGGTGTGTGCTTGCCTGAAGTCCAGTGGACAATCACAGGCTGCACGAGGAGGGCATACTATCATATTATGTTTTCACCTCAACTCAACTGAACAGACTCAGGTCACAGGAGGAGGTGACAAGTGGCATGTGGTACAGCTATATGAGAGGTGACCTGTGCTACACTGACAGTGTCACCACTACCCCACTCTATTGGCACTCCTTGTTATAACCTCAGCAGTTAGGTCCCATTATGGTCCACTACTCCAGTGGCTAGGAACTGGTATGTGGCAAGGGTTCCCCTGCTCCATTTGAAAAAGGGGGAGAGAATTCACAGTGGAGAGACCTAGAGAAGAGCCCAGATCCCCATAAAATGCCTATTGGAGAGGCATATTTTGAAAAACCAGCAAGTGCGAGCCAGGGAAGTGGGCAAAACACCCTCTGGTGCTAGCTTTTCCATGATAGTCCATGGAATAGGTACAGTCTGTATCAGACAAAAATTAAATATATAGATATTCCACAAGGATAACAAATGTGGTCTTGCGGAATAACCCATCTCACAGGAGGAATATGTGGAGCCAGGACAGAAGGTATGAGTACTTTCTGTTATCCTGGCTGATACAGATTTTGGGAATTAAGTTATATCTTGGGGGACACCACCAACCATCTGGCAGGATCTTAGGAATGCAATAAGAGGCTCTGAAAGAAAAGTAGTATGTATTCTTCTCAAAGATGGTGAGATGATAGAAAAATGTCAACCTGCAGAAGCCAACAACCATCAAGAGATAAAACAGTCAGAAGGTGTAGATGAGATAAATATGTGGAGAATGTCCACATGTCTATCTGAAAGAGCTTGTCCTAGGGCTAGCAAAGAAGAGATGTAAGAGAAGGAGAAAGGCAATAAATCAAATACGAAAAAATGTAAGTCTGCGAGCATCCTCTACTAAAAAAAAACATGTCATCTGGAGGAGGTAATGGATACCACCAGCAAGGGGAGAAGAAAAGGGGTTCATGAATAGGCACACTGAACAGATCAACATGTCATAGGAATTAATTAGAGTCTGAATGGTCCAATAAGCAAGAAACAGAAGGAAGTACAAGCCAAATCCTGAGCAGCTAAAGATTGAGGAAGAAAAGACCAGACCAGAGAAGAAGCAACCATAGGAGAGACATCCAAACAGTAGGTGAGAAGGAGGAGGAAACAAACCAAGCTAATGATACAGTACAAAAGTTAGGAAGCCATGGGCTCAAATGGGGCATGCATCAGAGCTTTTAAACCCCATTAAGGACATAGTCAGTCATGAGAGTAGTGGAGGATAGGGGAATAAACTCTTCATGGTACCTGGAAAGAAGATAGTTCATGGACAAGCCCCTGACAATTAGTGGAGGTAAAGACTGACAAACTAATGACAAACAGTCAAGGGAAAAAGGTAGAAAGATTGATGACAAAAGACCTACCACAGTTGCTGATAGAAAAAGGCAGTGGAAGGATGACAAAAAGAGCAATACAAAAAGCAGAATATCCAGCCTGACAGGTTGGACAAGTTCCACATGCAAGGAGAAAGGAAGATAGCTCTTGATGAAGGGATGTATGAGTGTGAAGCAGGAGAGAAGAAATTGAGGAAAGGAAGCGGACAAGCTGAGCTGGGCAAAGAGGCACCAGTAATAAGATTTGAGAAGAAAAGTGGTGTGTGAAGATCAGAGCCAGAGAAAGTAGATAAATAAGTGAAGTGAGCATACAGAAAAGGACAGACCAGGAAAGACTGATAAAACAGACAGACAGAGCCAAAGGATGAGGAATAGTGACCCTTAAGAGAAGAAGTCCAGAGTTGTGAAAGGTGGTAAGTGTATCCAAGAAGGACATGACCAACCAAGAGCAAACCCCACAAAAGACCTGGGGTGTGGAAACCACTCCATCATTAAAATGCAAATTGGCTGAGAGAGGTGGTCTGCCATTAAGATATAAGCTCATGGTAAAAGATAGGCAAAGAGATCAAACATACATTAACAATGCAAATCTCATTCAACTGAACACATCTCATGAATATAATGCCAAGGAGAAGAATGAAGATTTGCAAGTGCAGATGCATAGAGGGAGTTGTGTGAATAGATGTGCTTTCATCTTAAAAAACACAATAATTATCAGTGATGTAATTTAATTGAAACTCTATGCTAAGGATGGCAGTAATTGTAATTCATACATAACAAGACTATATAAGATAATTTTTATGTATCATTTAAGAATGCTCAATGATTCTTAGAAAAAATGCCATTTCTAATATTATGGTGAAGAAGTTTAGATTCACTATTAACACAGTTTTTTCAACACAACAATAAAAATATTTTTCTATCAGTTCCTGTTGAGTTAAATGCATCAAATTACATTTAGATTAATTACATGAAATATTTGCTTTCATTGTGAACAAAGTGCTATTATTAATTTAAAAATCATTAAAAATATTGTATTACAGTCCACACTTATGAAAGACAGTAGAACAAATGACAAAACAATAATATTATATGCTGCAATGACCTGCAAAATATTTGAGGTATTTCTCGTGCCTTTTGCTTGAATTTTCTATATTCTATCATTTTCACACATGCCATTTAAGATACACTTTCTTGTAATCATTATGTGTTAGATCGATAAATCCTGGACTATTTGAAAACATTTTATGCAGTCAGACAAACTCATGTAGAAGACGTAACTATATTTATCAAAACCATATATAAAGTAAACAATAAAGTAATGGTACTTATAATAGTGTACACAGTATGAAACAGTTATGAGGGTTCAGTGTATGACACAGTTTTACAAGTTGAGGATATTATACACGGAAGTGTTGTTTGTGTGAAATACTTTGCAAATGAAAAATAAAGTTTAAATCGAAGCCAGTTGTCATGTGATGACAACAACATTGTGCCACTGTATAAAAAATTTGACTAAGCAAAAAAAAAGATAAAGTGATTTTAAATGGAAAAGCCAATATGCAATCTGGACTCATTGGACAAAGTTCTGGACAGACAAACAAATTGTATTATTTATATAGATTAACTACAAAAATACATTTTTTTAAACACAATTTCTCCATTACTTATTCTGTTAGAATTATAATGAGAACTGAAGTAAAACTGGTACTTGTGTTATGTAAGATTGCTCAAAACATTATTGAGAAAAAAATAACCTCACCTATACTGGTTCTTGTACTTTGCTAAGTTGACCAATGTGTTATTAAAATGTTTTTGTTCATAGCCCCATAGTTCAATACCATCCAGTCGAGACTCAAGTAAACATTTGTCAATAACTCTTTGCTGTACTTCTGATAACTTATCTCTATCAGCATTAATTTCCTAAACAAAACAGAAAACAACAATTACATTTTGTGGTAAATACAATAATAATAAAAAATAAAAACAAAAAAATGCATTCTTCACTTTTTATGAAAATTTATTCTGCTTTAAAGAAAATACAATTAACACTTAAGTTTTGCAGTACACAGTTTAAACATTCTTTCTTATTTATGTTAAAGTTCATAACACTTCATATGATACCTATTATAATATCACAATGCCATTGAATTGGAAATTATAAACTCTGAGGTTTAGAAATATGCTTTCTTTCTTTTTTTTACAATGGAAAAGAATCAAAAGGTAACTTTCAATTATACTTCACAAGACAAAAGTACAATACCTTCAAAACATCTAGCATAAACAAGGAAAATACAAATTTGTAGCATGCTATAGAGTATTATTCTCACAAGACAATGGTACAACACGATCAAAAACAAGGAATATAGAGATAATTAGGATGCTATAGAGTGTTATTCTCACAAGGCACCATCAAAAACAAGGAATATACAGATAATTAGCATGCTATAGAGTGTCATTCTCACAAGGCAATGTCACAATACTGTCAAAACTCCAAGTGAAAACAAGAAAAATACAAATAATTAGCATGCTACAGAGTGTTATTTTCACAATGCAATGGTATAATACCATCAAAACTTCTAGTGAAAACAAATAAAATACTTAAATAGGAACTTATATATATATATATTTAAAGTTTCTGAGCTACTTTGTGTCATCTTTTGTGAAAAATTCAAATGCTTTATGTCAGAAACATTCATAGTATTTTTTAATCTTTACAAAGTTAACAAATGCAATAGATATTGTTTAAAAATTTGAGTCATATGAAGACAGCATTTATTTGTCCACTGTTTTGAATATAAAATTTTTCAGTCTATTTTTAAGAATATAAACTAATTATTTTATAGTTTAGATTATTGATAACATTTTGGATAATAGTAAAACAACTGAGTTATAAGAATAGCTTCTTATTTGAACTAAAAGGACAGAATAAGTGTACCACATAATTACAAACAAATGGGGAAAAGATATACATGACAAATTGTGTTAATCAGGAAACACAGTAATGTTGTACGCCCAAAACAACCTACAGGACATACTGTGTGTTATTAACAGAAGTGATAGTTTAGCAATTTTTCACTTTCTGTAGCTCGGACTGTGGTAATCAAATCTATCACATATTTTCAGTGGATGTGTACTGGACCTTTACTTCACATACTATTTTTCCAGGCAATCCATTAAGAAATACATGAGATATAAAATCTCCAATTTTGACTGAATTTCTTCCTTCTTTTTTTTTCTTCCCACCGAAAGTACGGAAATTTTATTTGATATAAAAACATACTTAAATTTCATGGATTTTTTCAAATTTGGTATACTGAAAGATCTTTATAACCTACAATTAGATGTCAAATTTGGTCTGAATATAAGCCATATGTGTAAAGTTATTCAATAAAAACTACTCAATTTCGACCAAAATTTTTGCCCATGCCATGCAAAAAGTCACATGAACTATCAGTCTGAAATGTTTACTACAGTTTCACCTAAGAGTAAAGATGAACTGTTTTTGGTTTTTTGTCATTCAGATTAAAGATGGCTGATTTAGAGCAGCAAAACTATAGGGTGAAAGCATGTGCAGATACATAAATATTGGTTAGGCTAAACAAATTAGATTAGCAGTTTCTAGCTCAAGTTTTCAAAAGAATCATACAGATGGACAATTATTATTAATTATTCATTGCCAACTTTTAAGCACAAATTTGCTATGCTAAATTTTATTAAATTCTCCTAATTAAAGAGCATTCAGCATCACATGATATTAGCTTAAGCAATTAGTGTAAATAATGCTTGATATGGCTGTACCAAGTGCATGCGAGTGATGACAAAAAACTGTTAATCTAGTTTCCATGGCATTAGTATAAATGAAGTTATTAACACAGTTTTAGAGAGGAAAAACTACCACCATATATTTTAAAGAATATAGTTGGTTCTGTAAAGTACAGGTCTGTTCCAAATAATAGGGTTGCAATCCTAAAGCTAATGTTGGTTATTATCAAGTGTCACTTCCTTACTTTCTGTGGTATGTTGGTGTGTATTGACATAAAGTCATGATATCTAATCAAAAACACCTTAGGTGTGAAAAAAGGTGCAGCCAAAAAGGATTGAGGTGCAACTTAAGGGAATGAAATAAACATTGGCGGCCAAACTGGTAATGACACTTATAACATTGATAAAAATTTTACAGCAAATATTCATTCATTAGTTAGTTAGGCCACATATTTTGTTTTATGCATTTTCATGCTCCAAGTCACATGTTCAGTCCTTTTTGGCCCCACTTTTTTTTTGTCACACCTAAGGTGTTTTTGATTAGATGGTATTTGCAGGAATAAACTTTTCATAAAAATTAGGCCTTTTCATTCTCAATTGCAAAATGCTTATTTAGTTAGTTTTTTCCAGGTTAAGGTAAAAACAATTTTTTTGAATGCAAGTTTTATGATCTTTTTACATAAAACCTCAAGCATTTTCAAATTTTGTTTAAAGAATAATATAAAATATTCATTACTCACATATAAATCTAAGCTTATATTTAAAAATATATTTAAAAGCTTATATATAAAAACTCATTCACCTTCATTGCATGAAAAATTGGCTGACTATGGAAACGCTGAGTTTTGGCCTTCTGAACACGAGGATGAAGCTGGAAATAAATAAATACAAAATCAGTTTTAAGGCGATATATAATTTCCTTCAACTTTGCACATTACTGATTTTTTGTATTTATAAAATAATAACAGGTTATCTACAACTCACACTTTACAATGTCACATTTAAAGACATAAAAAGTTATCATTTACCACATTTCTGTGGGAAAAAAAACATAACCATTAGTATACACATATAAATTTACAACAGTTGCCAACTCAATGAAATCAAAATGAAAACAGTAAATGAAGGTGTGTGTATGTGTGTGTGTGTGGGGGGGGGGGCATCAGCCATTCCACTGATGGTTATTCTATACACTTGTTCCAAATATTCTCTCTATAGGACTGAATAACCTGCAGTTTTAAGATTTTTAGATGCTTGACCTTTAAAAAGTTATTTATTTGTCAATCTCACAGGCTTAAAAATAATATTATTTTCACAATATTTTTCACGTATGTCAGTCCTACAAGTCCGTCAAAGGTTTACCATTTAAAGTTTTATTTTATGTTGGTGTTTTATAATCAAGATCAGTTTTTTTGTATGTTAAAAATAAGTAAAGAATGTTAAGGTTTGTATACAGGCTCAACCATTCAACCTCAAGTTATAAAATTCTGATTCAAGTTATAACAGTGAAAGTATTTCATAAATATGAAATGTAGTAAGTTCTCTCTCTTCAATTTTTGTTTCAACACAGTGATTGTTTAATTTTAATTTGATTCTATGATCTTCTAAATAACTTGAAAGACCATAAAATAAAAGTAGAACTTTTGACAATATATATATCTACACAATATTTGAGATTATGTTAAGAAAGCTGTAGGAAAAAGTTTCAAGTAATGTCTGCATATATGTACATGTATATAAATATACTGCTGTACAATATAGCATTAATACCAAGTATTTAAGTATTACAAAGAATTGAAATCACAATGCCCTGAAAAGGAAACTGCAAAATGGCAAACTATTGATACAAAGTATCCAAAGTAATACAACACGGGTGCTATAAAGAAGCCCATGCCATTTAGTAGTACATTTCTATACAGATTTGTTTCTTAAGTGAATAACCTGCTAAATGTTAATAAAATGAGCTGAATTATACTTTTATAAGATTGAAAACATGAGATGTACAAGATCACATGGATGGCATCTGAACATCATATCTTTTGTTACTAGTTTTAAAATATTGTGGCAGTGTACAATATACAAAAACCAGCTTTAAGTAACACTAACACTCATCGGACTTTTTGTTATATCACATAACCTATCTTAGCTATTGACAGCTATTGTGAAAGCTTATTACAACTGTTGAAATCTGCTCTTACTACTTGAATGCCTCTACTGAAATCAGATGACTAGTGGAATGTGCTAACTGATTAATCGTTGGGCTCATTAATTGATTACTTCCAAATAATTGATTATTTGCATATGAGAATAATCTTCCTACTTTCAGCTTTGTTTTAAACATTACCCTTCATTTAATATGATAGACATCTCCAGGTATGTTTGTAGCTTGTAATAAGTAAGCAAACGGTTAACGTAAAGCTTCACTATTGGTTAGTCCAAACAAGGTAAATGTGAACAACAGACAATACTGTGGCTAGTTATGTAACCAATGGTCAGTGAGTGGGTCACACCCTCACTTTCATGAGTTTTGTACATACTGTCGCACATAGTTGCATCAATGAAAGCAGTCATGCCATGTGTGATTTTGGTTGGTATGTATATGAAACTGAACAAGTTTGAGTTATGGAAAAGCTACTAAACCTATTTAAGGAATTATAATGTGATAGTCAATCCTATTTATTGGTAAGTAGTAGCCCAATAATTGGCAGTGGGTGTTTCTGGCCGATTGCCTTCTCTCTGATTGGAAATTCAAAATTAAGGACTATGGCATATGGTCTCAGCAGCTTTGCCAAAAATTAAAAATAAAGAAACAAATATAATTTTTCTACAGCCGTAAGGGCAAGCATGGTTAGTGGCAATAGAATTCAATGTGCAAGTCAAATCACAAGGCAAACATACTAATCATCAGGAAGCTGAACAAATTTGAGTTAATTGAAAAATTATAATGACAATATTATGATTACTTGAATAGTTGGAATAATTGAAAACAGTTATAATTGGAAACATTATTTTTGTGATATTAATTGATTTAATTGTAATTTCAATTTAATTTTTGTGACAATAACAGATGTAAATGATGCACAGCTTTACTTTTTTACTCTACTTTACTGCAGTCAAATACATCTTTCAAGTGATTAATATTAACAGATTAATAGTCCATTAGAACGTTACAACAACAAAATCATATTCATGTTGATTGCCTAACAAGCTAAAAACACACAATATATATATTTCATCAAGTGTGGTACCTTCTTATAAGCTCTAGTGATCTGTTCATTTTGGGTTACAATACATAAGTTCTTCATTGTGCTCCAAGCGTAGTCCAAGGGGTTAGTTAACTTCTCAAGGGGTTCAATGACTGTGGTAAAATTCTTCTGCTGTCCGCCATCTTCAGTTTGAATAAACGACAAAAACAATTCACATTTAGTGAAGAAAAATGTTATGCTAATGTTGACTTATCTGTTTATAAGAACTTGTAATACATATGTGTACATATTTTGCCTGGGGCTCAAATATCATGCATCATGGAGCCAAAATATCAATAAGACAGATAATCATGACAGAATCAGTGTAATAAAATTTCTTGAACTACCAACTTGTTGCTTTGATGTGGAGTCTGATTTTTTTAGATGAGGATGTCCAGTTTACTGTTAATAAGGTGCTGTAGAAGAGAACTTTCAATTTTTAACCTGAAAGCACCTTATGCATAAGTGGGCTAAATGGCCAGAACAGAGATACCTAGGGTTCAGATATAGCTGTCCCTAATTTTGAACTACTAACTAGAAGGAAGGCAACCAGCCAAGCAGCACAACTTCCACACGAGTTTGTCACTTTTATAACATACCAACAGCTGAAATTGTGAAGTGTTTTTAGAGGCACCATATCTCAAACTTTCTGACACTTTTACTTGCAGGCCAACATGCTAACCACTAGGCCATGCACAGTTTGCCATAGATGACATTAAATAAAATAGGACACAACAGAACTGACTGAAAAGTTATGAATTGGATATAAAATTTACTTAGTGGAAGGAAGCAATGAATTTTGATATATATATATATATATATACATATAAGTAGAAAAATGTGAAGGTGATATTAGACTTTTGGAAATAAATCAACTTATAAAACTAGAGTTGTGATTTATTTTATTGGCAACATTTTGAGCTAATTGCTTTTTTTCAAGCCAGAAACCACCTTGTTAATTAATGTCAACTACAGGAACATTTTAAAATGAAACAATACATGAAAACAGAATGTAATGCAAGATAGAACCATCAGAATGAAACAATATAATAAGGCTGCTGATTAAAAAAAGTAATAAAAACTACTGAGTTTAAGGAAGTCATAGCTGTAGATGGTTCTTTTGTAAGGCATCTGGATAGAAGAGTCTATAAGATAAATTTGGAGAAAAGAGTAAGATTATGCCATTCAGGGACCAGGTGAAGATCACAACTGATAGAGTAAGTGATATAGTAAAGGGTGCTAGGCTAGCAGCAATGCAATTTTTGTTGTGCACATAGGAGCAAATGATGTATGGAAGGGTAGATCAGAAGAACAGAAAAGTACAAAAGGATGATAAAAGCATTTAATTCTGTCAGGTGACTTCTGCTGTGACTTAACTATGGGGATAAGATTCTAAGTAGGTCACTAGAGCTGAATACTAGGCTTAGGTTAGTATGTAAGGACAAGATGATTGGTTGGTTGGACTTGTGGGATCAGACTGATGATAAAAGGAGGCTTTATGGAGTGGGTGGTTTATATTTAAATAGTGTATGAGCTGGCTTAATTTCAAAGGCTATCAACTCAGTTGTAAGTGTAGCTTTAACTAAGGCTAACCACTGGTAAAGGCCAGGAGAAACTTAATACAAAAAAATAAGATACAAGGAAAGGCATAGTGTAGGAACAAAGTACAGTAACACTGGAAGTATTAACAATCAAATATATAACTTTAAGGCATTTATGGAATAGAGGATTTTGATATTATGGGAATAACTAAAACACAAGGTTATTGGTTGTTCAATAGGGATAAATAACTAAAGAAGGAGTGGGGTGAGTGGTTTTATATGTAAAGTGTGAGGTAGTTGAAGCCGAATATATTAGAGAGAAGAGAAAAAAGGTTGAATCTATTTGGGTTTTTGTTAATGAATATAAGAGCAGAAGACTTTTAGATGGAATTTGTTACAAACCAACAGATGAGACTGGTGAAATTAATGAGAAACTTTACAGTGTGATTAAGATTACAGCTGTTAACAAAGTTATAATTATGAAGTACATTAATTTCAGTATATAAATTAGAAGATTTTAAGAGTCAAACCATGAGGGGGAAAGGTTTTAAAAAAACATTCAGGATAGTTTTCTTCATCAATTGGTCAAGGAATCTACTAGGAACAAAGGTATTTTAAATTTATTGTTAACTTCTAATCCAGAAATGGTTGAAAGGGTGGATATTGGAGAAGATCTGGGTGTAAGTGAAATGTTCTAAGGGATATGATAAAAATTGTTCAGGTAATTATAAGTGTATTAGTCTTATATGATGATAAACATTGTCCAGATAATTATAAATGTATTAGTCTTACATAAATGGTGGGAAAAGCTTTGAAACTTCAATTAGATACTTTCCAAAGTTACTAAAAAGTTTCACTAAAAGAAAATCTTGCCTTGCATGTGTGTGTGTGTGTGTTTGTTGGGTGTCCTGAGGAACAATGCTCTGGAAACAGTGCAATAGGTGAACCAGGTTCCCTAACTTTTTAATAGCAAACCAATCCAATGATTGGCAGGATCTCTTATGCTTTACCCATGATAGTCCAGCATAGTACAGTAATACCACCTGGTCTGCCTCTGGGTGGTCTTATGGAACACTTCAGCTCTACTGAACCTGTTGCAACCTAGTGAAGCAACTTGAAAATTTGAGGAAATTTTACAAGTGCTTCAGAGTTTTATTAGTTGAAAATACACAGAATAGGAACTTAAAGGTTTTTAGTATAAACAAGTAGTCAAGGATATATAAAAAAATAGGCGACAAGGAGACGCCTGTGTTACGAAATAAGCTTGTGAGATGAGCTCGAGAATTAGTCATGTAAGGAGTGTTGCCTAGAAACCAGCAACAAGACACGTGTATTACGAAATAAGCTCGTGAAGCGAGTTTGGGAACCAGTAACCAAGGTCAGTGGCATAGTTAGTAAGAAACGTTGCCTAGAAACAAGATGAATACACAATTACTTATGACAAGTTGAAGAATTACTGACCTCAACCTCTTAGAACTAAGAAAGCTACAGAAAAGTTTGGTTTGGTGAATCATATCGGCATTAGTATTAGTATTAGTTACAGCACATGGGTGTAGCAGTACAAGTGAATGGGCAGCCCGCTAATACCACTTATCTGTAACCAATTACTTGAGAGTTCTGGTTACGGTTCTGGTTTAGCCTGGGATTTTCCCTAAAGTATCCAATAGGAGCACAGGGCTACTTGTGGGTGATGCTGTGTCCTATTTAGTGGGTCGAAATAATACAGAGAAAAGATAGTTTAAAAACTCATGTCAGAGGCTGAAAAGTTAAGTTCTCCAGGACTGAAGAGAAGCTCTCCAGTATTCGCAAAGTTCTCTGGGACTGAGAAGAAGTATTCTGAGTATCCAGAAGTTCTCCAGTCTGAAGAGATGACAAATGTGGTTAAGACTTCTAACAACCCAACTCTACTGTAAGTATAATCTTTCTCTCTTAATCAGCTAGTGTAGAAGTCATAGAAGATAATAAATGTATCTAGATAAAAGTGTTTAATACGATATATAAGTAGTAACTCGATAGAACTGATGTTTAAAGTGTGTAATGATTTGGAGAAGTTGTTAAATGTTAAATAAACGTTATTTTAAGTGTTCACCATTGGCCTGAGACTCTATTTTTTTTAGTCTAACCGTAAACTTCCTCGACTTAGTGACTTGTGACTCCACTCGTCACGACAAATCCTCCAATAAATAAATTTGGTGCAACGAGTAGTTTTAATTGAAACTCCAACAATTAAGCCCACCAGGGTGCTACTCATTACACTGGTTAAAGTATATTGTGTTAATGGTTGCTAGTATGGATTTGGTTTGATAAAAGCACACCTGCCTGGGCAACACTAGCCACAGAGTGGGATTCTGTGAAAAAAAGGTAAGGGATCCTGAAAAGTAAAGAAGAGACAATATTAGTAATGAAGATACACACACCTCCTTATAATGTAATAGATATGATTAAGATAGCTATAGGGGGTAGTTGAAAGCCTCAGAGGAAGCTACTGCCAGATCATTGAAATGATGTGAGATAAAAGTATTGGAACAGGTCCACATACCAGACTGTACAATGTCCTCCAGTGGGCAAGTCAACCGTGCTGCTAAGGGCATAGAAATGTGATGAATCTGATGAGAAATGACTCCCAAAAGTCTCCTCACCACCAAAGAGAGCCCAGACTTATGCAATATAAATCAATTTTCATACCAACCTCGACAAAGTAACCAGGGATAAATTCTGAAGGATCCCAATGAATAAAAAGTTGTTGTCTAGCACCTCCAAAGGCGTTAGTGCGGACAACATAACACTTCAAGGCCCTCACTGGACATAACAAACCATCGAGATCTGATTGGTCATAGAGATGAGAAATAGCAGTCAGACAAATCAGTGAAAAAGATTTATCCCCTTCTCTGGCTGCCAGTGTTGTAGGTAAGAAGGACCTGTCTGGGTATAGGAGGATGTAGGTAGAATGTTCTGTGCACATGTAGTGAAAACAATTCCAACCGGCAACATCTGCAGGTCAGCAGCAACAAAAAATAAACCTTAAGGGAAAGGTGATACATGGTATATGATGCTAATTACTCAAATGGACGTTGAGAAAGAGCATGTAATACCACCGTAATATTGGAACTGTCATTTGGGAAGAAGGACCCAAAACAACTTAAGGAGGCTGGAGAGCATTGGGGACTCAAATAATTTTCATCTAGAGTATCTAAAGATAATCGATAAGACAGCCTTACATAAGGTGACTGTGGAAGATGCAAAACCTTTTCAAAGAGCCAGGTCAAAAAACAAGTTATGATTAGCACTTCTCGAGGAAGTGGGTTCAACCTAATCGCAATACACCAATGTCCATATGAGTGCCATCTCTGTTGATAAATGTCCATCAAGAGACTATATAAAGACTGAAACAGATACATGGCAACCTTAGAAGTTAAACCTCAATGCCGTGCAAAGGACCACCTAACCTCAATGCATGAAGGTTGAGCTTCGGGATGGCTGGGTATACAATGTTAGATCGTGGCTGCTGCAACAGAGATGGCCAAAGAGTAAGTGGAAGAGGTGGGCACACCTGAAGGTACCTCAGAAGTGGAAACCAGGGTTTAGCTGGCCAATCTGGTGGTATCAACAGAACTTGGAGGTGTGTGAAACACTATACAAAAGTACTACTACAGTTTTACTTTTCCAACAGGGCAGTTGTCTTTGGAATGATTTCTTTCAGGTGTAGTGGATGCAGTAAATTTAAGGCAGTTCTAAGGGAAAGTTTGATAAAGATGTAAATTGTCAGGGCTGAATTTGAGATTTTAAGTAGATGGCAACATTAATGGACCAACAGCCCCCCCCCCCCCTTTGGGCCTTTAAAAACATTATGTTTTGCAAAAAACAACAACAGGGATGTCATGCAGCTAATTTTGTGTGTGTGTGAGGGGTAAGCACAAACAGAAAACAAAGTACTTTTGTTATCAATTATGGGTTGATAATAATAATAAGACAAATAATAATTAGTAGAGTGCCTTTTTTCGTATTATTAAATATATGCTGTTACTTTTATCAATGTATTGGTTTCCAGTACAGAAAAATATTTTGAACATAGTTAATCAAGTAAATATACATGGATTTGGGATTATCAAAACAGTGTGTGAAAAGTATTTTGGGAGGGGTGGAGTGCCATCAGTGGCTTTTGGGCATGATGCTATTGTACACACAACCACAGAGATAAAGCATTGGTAAGAATAGAGCAAAGAAAACTAAACTGGGGTGTTTAAAATACAATTTTGACTAAAGATAGTAATTTGAAGAAACAATTTAAAGTCATTTCATACCTTTGAGCTGTTCTTCAAGCCTACAGATTCCCGATTCATATTCAATCACAAGTTTGCCAATAGCATTAACACACTTCTCAGGAGTAAGCTGGGAATACTTTGGCAGAGCACTTTGCCTAAGTAATGGATTTGTCTCTGGAGTTTCATCTGGTATCTCTGGAACTCTAATGCAGATTTTTATAAAGTAAGTCATGAAATATAAACAAATTTTGCAAAAAATATTAATTTTAACCACTAGTTTTTCAAAAAAATGAAACTGATATAAATGTAAATTCACAATTATAGGCTTTTTCCAAAATAGACTTTAAACAGTTTTATTACTCAACAAATATTATGATTAAACTATAATACATCCAAGTGAAACAACTGGGAATATTAAGCATTTTTATGAAATTGCTTCAGTAATTAAGTAAAAACTGAAAAGAATCTACATAATAGAAGTTTCTGGGTGTGGCACACATATGTGAATAAATGGTATAAGAGAGACCACCTACATTATGAAGTAAGGTCAAGAACTTGGTGGAAGTGCAGTTGGCTGGGATGAAGAATCAAAAGTGATAAAAAAATGAAGCCCAGCAAATCTGTGAGAATGCTTAGAAAAAAAACCAGTGAAGGATAGTCATGAGTTTAACAGTGACAAACTGATGACACCACTTCAGTAGCATAGAAAATGCTGCTAAAAATTTACATTAGAGGCAGGAGTTGGGACTTTGATGTGGGATTAATATCCAGAGCAGGCCACCGATTTACTGACTCTAACAGCAACCAATCACTAAAGAAGTTTTGTTGTATTGGAGAAGTCCTATAAATCTCAAAAATAAACCAATGAAGTGGCAGATCTAATTATGGGTAGATGCACACACTACTTGAAGACTCATAAGGATACAGAGGAAATATCATATAAAAATTAATGTTTGGAGCTGAAAGTGCTACTTGTTCTACAATCTTCCTGCAGTTCACCACCATACAAAAGAGTTCTCCAAGATTCCAAGATGTTGAAGATATCTTCTATTCAATGAAGCCAGAATATTGTCTGAACTTTGATGTAAGTTTAAATTGCTATTTCTCTTGATTGATTAATTTAGTTAAGGAGCTAAAGCAGAATATATAATGTTAACAGAAAACCTGTAGCTTGAAAGTATGTTTGGGTATAACTCGCATAGTGTTTTGATCGAAAGATTGCTAAAGATAGTAGGTAACTTAATGAAACTTGCAAAGGAACGACTTAATGAAATAGCTAAGTATCTGATGTGAGAAGTTGTATTTTTATAAGTGAAGAACTATTAAAATTGAATGTGTTTTGTGGAATCACAGTCACCAAGTCATTCTTTATTCTAACCATAAATATCCTTGAGTTAGTGACTTGTGTACTTCACTTGCGACTGTTTTTCTGGATTTTATATAAATCTATTGTGACTGATGGTAAAGTCAAACTCCAATGGCTAGCCTCCACACCTGCCTGTCACACAAACCTTACCAATTCTAATCAATGATAAAACTAATATTCTTTAAATATTTTTTATGATTGTTATACTTTTGCACTAAATGTACAACACTTTACTTAAAATACCATACAAGAGCTTTAAAATACATTTAAGTTGCATTAATTCACTCTTACATATTTTTAATTATACACACAAAAAACATCATAACATACTGCATGTAACAGCAAGGTAACAGAAAGTCATCTCTTACCCACCATAAAATTAAACAAAATTACAGGTGGCCCTTCATATATCTTCATCCAAAAATTGAAATAAACTTAGCATAACAACAAATGAAGGAAGCTTGGGATTAATTCTGATAGTAAAAAACAAGTGTTCCTACAGTAAGACAGTCCAAACAGTTGTCTGGAAAAATTGGCCAAGCTTCATAAAATTTGCATTATAACCCTTTTGGGTAGCTTTGTATTTTTATATTCTTTCTTGATTTTCCATTATTCACAAAAAATCTCAAAATATTTCCAATTAAATTCCTTAAACTGATAATTTATATGCTAAAAATAACTCAGAAGTTACAATTTTCCTATACTGAAAATGTATTTCCAATAGATATTTACCTCCACTCACATAAATAGCTATTCTCATTCTGTACTGACCTCCATATGCAAAAAAATTCTTGATGCATGCTACAATCCTTTTATCTCCCCTTAATTGGAACTGACGGATTCCAATGCATCTCTCATGCAAATCCTCATGTGACAACCCTCCACCAATAAGAGTGTAACATTCTCTCATGATGCATATGACTCCCTCTATTCACTTCTACTGAACTATCACTTTAAGTTTTGGCAGAAGATGGAAGCACTGGTTTTCAGTGGGGAGGAAGGGTGGTAAGTGTCAGGAGGTAAGTAACTATGGGAAATACTTTTTCAGTATAGGAAAATTATAATTTCTGATACATTATTTCCTTCACTCACATAAGTAGCTAGAATCCCACATTGAATAGGTAGAGGGACTAGTGTGAGAGAAAGAAAGAAGCATCTTTCGAAAGTGTTCAAAGGACACTCCTGAAGATGAGCCAGTCAGATTCTAAGATCGGATGTGGAGGACTGCACCACTTCTGCACTAGGTATACTCTTCACCCATTGTAGAAAGATGTTGCACATATGGGTGGAAAAATAGAGGAGCACATTCAAGTGGGAGAGAGCCTAGGTCGGATAGTGATTCGAACCATACAATATTTATGAAACTCTATCATAGAAAATATAAAAGTGAGTAAACACCCCCAATTGAAGTGTAGAAATCTGCAATACAAGGAACAGTGGGTTCTGCAGGGGAAAACCCTTGACCCAGAAACCAATGGTGGAAAACATTCCATTTACATTGACAAACTTCCATGGAGGAAGGGCAAATGGAACGAGCCAGAAAAGAAGCTACCCTTCGGGACAAGCTGGATCTCCTCACCAAGGACCAGATAAAAACCAGGTATGAAGATGGAGGACAGGAAGGGCTGGATGTAGCACTGGTGACCAAAGTTGATGAAGAACAGATAAAGTCAGAGGAAGGGGTAATGGAAGGGGAAGTTGGAGCTGAAAAAGCCACGGAAACTATGGCTGAGCCAGCCAATAATGGGCAATCAGAAGGACTTGACACAGAGTAGCATGGATGATCTAAATCACCTGGTGAAGAATTTGAATGGGAGGATAGACATATAGGTATTTGCAGGTCCAGTCCTGGCTAAAAGCATTGACAGACAGCCAGAGCAGAAGGATTCCTGTTGATCGAACCCCCATCCATGAAGGGATGCATCTGTGAAAATGTGTAAATCTGGAGGAGGAGGAAGTGAGACACCTACCTTGCTTGTGAGTCTTGTCCAACCACCAATGCAGGTCATTGCCAAGGGTAGGAGGAAGGGTAATAAGAGCCCTTAAAGGATCCCTCGCAAGAACCTCATGAGCTGTAAGAGCATGGAGAACTGAAAACTCCATCAAACGAAGTTGAAGAGGAGAAGGTTGGGCCCACTAAGACTGGTGTTGAAAAAAACAGCCAAATGGATACGATATTGGGTAGGTCATAAGAATGAGTTCTCTAACTTGATTAACCAGCCCACTCAAGCTGCTTCCAGGAGCAGCTAATGAGTGTGACAGGCAGACTCCTGTTTGGAAGGAGCTAACAGTAGTCAGTTGTCCATATAATGATGAAAGCACAACATGAAAGCATGTATGTGATGAGAGAATGATTTTGACCACCCAACAAAAAACATATGGGGCCAAAGCAAGCCCAAAGGACAAAGTGTGAAACTAATAAACCACCTTATGGTGAACAAACTACAGATAGGGGCGAAACTGATGAGATATTGGGATATGCAAGTAAGATTTGCAACTTCCATCTTGGTCATCCATAAACCTGGAGAAAAAGCCCAACTAAGGGTGAGAAACATCTCCATGGTGAAACAGGGCAGATTGAGAAATTGATTGAGGTAGGACAAATCTATTACAGGCTGTCAGTCTCCAGTTTTCTTGGGGACAACAAAGAGGCTGGAATAAAAGCCTAGAGAAAGATGATGAACAGTTTTGATGGCCTGTTGAGACAGAAGGTCTTGTACCACCTTTGACAGATGCTGGCTGGTGGTAGGATCCCGATGCATGGGGAAAGAAATGAGTACCTGAGACTAAGGAGAGGGGAAAGAAATTGTAGGACAAGTCTTTTTGTTAAAAAAAATGAAGAACCCAAGGATCTGTGTTGAAAGATCACCAAAGGGGAACAAATTTGTACAATCAAGCTCCCACTGGACCAGAACCCACTGTGTAGTCTCAGGTACTGTTGGTGACATGCTCATCTACATAGAATAATATGCTGAGATGAGACACCCCTGGAAGGAGGAACAGGTAAAGGCTGAGAAGGACCAGGATTGGAAACAGGAATAGGGGCTTGTCTTGGCTCCAACTGCAATAAATGTGCTACCAAAGAGAAAAGGGTAGAATGTTGATGCACAGACTCCACACACGATTCCAACGTCTCAGGTACATGATTGATAACATACTGCTGAAGAAAATGTTCCATATGTAAATCCCTAAGATAATGGGGTGGCAAAAAAACCTGGGACGAGGCTGTATCTCGACCCGGAATATATCAACAACAGAGAAACCACATGTGTAAAGTGAGAGCTGAAGATGACAATCTAGGGAGAAGCTTTCCCTCAAAAAACCCCAATAGGTCTTGGTGGATCACCTTGAAAATGAGATGGATAGTACATAAATACTGTAGAAGGGAAGTTAAGGTAAGATGAAGGTGTGAAAACTGGGCATGGATTGAATGCACAGGAAAATCAGGGACTCCCCCACACACAGGTAAAATCAACCCCAAATGCTGAAAGTCGAGAAATGGACAGTCAGTCTGATAGTAAGCTAATGCAAACTGATCCGTAGCCCATGCTGGCACCCTCAAGCAATTGTGAAAGCATATTCCTAAGCATGAACCCTAATATCTGGGGAGTGTGGGTAAACTAAATATACGTAGAGGAAGAACTATCATGCAACAAAGAAGGATGGAGATCACAGGAAATTGTGGAAATGGATAAAACATCACATACCTGCGAAATCATGTCTAAAAAATGCAGTATTAGGCCTAGCTGATTTTGTAGGTGGTGCAAACGAAGACACGGCAAAATCCAGTGGAGGAAAAAGACTATCACGATCTTCATTGGCCTGAACAGTTTTGGCTTGCTCAGGAGAAAGTGGGACAAGTTCAGGAGTAGGAGGTTGACCCATATAACAATCATTCTCACAGTGGATAATCACAGATAAATCCAACAATGGGTCTCCCCCATCTGCAGCCTGTGAAATAGTGCTAGTAGGAGGTATGATACTCAAAGAGGTAACATGAACCTCAGAATTTTTGTAGAAATATTAAACAAAAGTGTTTGATGTAAAAAATGCAAGTGCAAGAAGAAGAAAAAGACTGGGAAATTAAATTAAAGTAAAAAAAAAACTAATGAAGAAATTCCACCTCAGAAATTAAACAATTAAAGTTACGAATGTGAATCACATGAAGAGCACAGAAGAAAAAATGTCTGAACACAAGTACTGCCAAACGGGAAGTGACAGCTCGGTAGAATTGAATAGAGATAGTCACATGCATCATGAGAGTATGTCGCACTCTTATTGGTAGAGGGTTGTTGCATGATGATTTCATGAGAGATGTATTGGAATCAGTCAATTCCAATTGACGGGAGGTAAAAGGCTTGTGGCATATAGAGGGCAGCACTGAACGAGAATAGCTATTTATGTGAGCAGAGGTAATGTACCTTACAGGAAACATGTATTGACAGTCTAAGCTTGATGCACATATTTCATGCTTGTCTGCGATAATGTTATCTTCCAAAGTTCATGGTAGACCAAATGTACAAATACCTGTTATTTATAATCATAAACTGCTATAATGAAAATTGTCCAGTGAAAACCATTAGTATAAAACAAAGGATGCAGAAGAAATTGTGGATGACTTGCAGTTATGCACTGCCTATGTGCAAAATAATATGCTTTATACATATGTTTTTTGATGTGTAGAACTGAGTAATCACAAAAAGAATTCAAAATAATTTGACAGCTATAGTGAAGAAACCAAAGATGTACAATAATAACTTTTTGCTTGAACAATGCCATAACATAAATGAGCATGTTCAACATTGGTATTTATAATGTATAATTGTTTGCCAAAATGTAGTTTTTTTTTAAACATAATATTATCTAAACAACTAATTATTATTACTACTATTAATTGGTATTAAAGTTTCATTTTAACATATAGAAATTTATTTCCAAAATAATATTGATTTCAAGTAATAGCTGAGAAATACCTAAGAATAATGAAAATACAGCAGATAAATTATACATTTTTTTCATTTCCAAGGGGTAACAAGGGTTATTAGGATGATCTGGATTCAAAGGAGAGCTACTAGAATGATTCCTGAGATGGAGGGGCTATTGTACGAGAGAGGTTAAGGTCCTTAAAATTATTTTCTCTTGATAAAAAAAGGGTTAGAGGGGATCTGATTGAAGTGTTTAAAACTATAAAAGGAATATATAAGACCGATTTATCATCATTTTTTTGTGTATGATGGTAAAACTGGTAGGACTATGGAGACAGATTTAAGAGTTGGCTAGGAATAAGTGGTTTGTAAATTAGGCAATTTTATTTTCTAAACAGAGTAGTCAACCATTAGAATAGATTACTTCAAGACATGGAAGATGCAACTGGCTTTGGAAGAGTTAAAAAAGACGGACTGATAAATACTTAAAAAATCTGACCTTGATATAGGCAGATGGGTGATTGATGAAATGAACAGGACAGCCACGATGGTCCTGTCGTCCCTTAAATGTTATGTTATTTTTGTATTTGATCATTGCAGAGAGACTTGCATAGATACTATGTACAAGGACAAGAACAGTAATAAATTATAGGCAGAATAAAAGAGATAAAACATGTTTGAAAGTTGAAAAAAAACACTATTTTCAAACAGAAGGATGTTTGAGACACCAGTCAACCTGTGGAAGAAATCTGCTAGTGTTGTAGCCAGTTAAAATTTATTTAAAAGAACAGCCGTATTTAAATATAAGTGAAGCAAGTTATCTAAATCTGAAATCAGTCATGTAGATAAAAAAAAAAAAGAGGAAGGTTAAACAAATACACAGTTAAAGGCTGAAACAAACATTAGGAGATGCATAAGATTTCCACTCTATTAGTTGAGCTAATTAATAAAATGAAGAACTTCATTTGCTTTTTTTATAAATACTCAGCAAAGGGCATTACATTGTTTTTAACAATCATATCTAAATGCTGCTCCCACCAGTAACACCAATGGTTCTCAATTACAAGAAGTCCTTACCAAATTTACAGACCGCAATAATGTAGCCTTACACTTCTCAGTGTCAAATTGATCTTCCATACTCTGACCTATTCATTAAGAGTGTCAACATCCCTTTGCATAAGTGAGGTATTCTTAAAATAATTAGCTCTTCCTAGAATTTCAGTATCAAAAAGATACAATATATCTAACCTTATAACTGAAACATCCATGTTCTTAATTCATTGAATGTTCAAATAATTTTTCTCATATCCATTTCTCTTTGATTATGAAGACATAGAAAAATGTGACATGCACCTTGGTTTAGCATTAGATTAGAATTTACACCCATTTTAGTCATTGACATTAACATGTCATGGAACTCAACACATTAATTCTGTGTGAACATCCAACTCGTTCTTCCCAATGAACTAACTCTGCCAACAGAGCAAGATTTAGCACTTTCAATTGTATTTGTTGCAGAAGACCTAAAGTTGGTTTCATAAAGTCAAATTTTCAACTACAAACGTTTATTAGTAGTTTAGTGGTAAGCTATTTTGGAAAGATAACTATTTGTTTTCATTCACAAACACAAATATGGAATGTTCATCAAACTACAAGTACAGGTAATTCTAGTTCAATACTTGAGAATAATGAAAATACATAAGCACAACAGATTAATTCTAATTTTTGTTTCATTTCCAAGGTGTAACAAGGATCATTCTAGGCTTACCTCATTTTCCATTAATACAATATCTAAGCAATATACTGAATATGTATAGGAACCCATTCTCTGACATCCAATCCTGATCTTTTAAATATTCATCCAAACAACTCTTAAACTCTTTCAATTTTGCAAGTTCTACCACACCTGAAGACAAACTATTTCATACCTAAAAGTTACTGTTTTCCTAACCTGAAAATGTATTTCAGAAAGTTACTCACCTCTCTGCAAAAGAAAGACTTATTACATTGCACTACTACCATGATTTTTGAACATACCACAAACTTTCAACAAAGCTCCCACCCCTAAACATACTAACATGTAGTATAGCAGCCTATGATGTAATCAGCACTAGATTACAGCCCTCCACCAATAGGATGGTAAAATATCCTCCAAGCACAGTAATCCTTGTGAGCATTAACAATGGAAAAAAGGCTTATTCTTGATCATGCAAAATAAATATATCTGAAGTAGAGAGGAAGGGTGGGAGGTGGTGCATAGGGGTAGGTAACTAACTGTAATACATTTTCATGTAAATAAAATATTAACTTTAAAAATGTTTACTCACCTCTATGCACAACAAAGAGCTATAATGCAATAGTGAGAAGACAGTGGATGGGCTTGTTCAAATAAATAAATGATGAAGATAAGCTCCTTTCTGAAGACATAGAACCAGAAAACGAAATCCTATGGAGCATGTCACCCACTAGTGGGGGAGGGGAACCTAGTAGAGTCTCACTTGGTGAGAGATTGCATCCATCTCAAGCAGGAAATAGTCTTTCACCCACTAAAGGTGGTAGAGCAAAAATTATTTTCAAGAAAAAAAAAAAAAAACTAACCTTTTTTTTAGGCATTGGACACCTCCCATACTATTTACCACAGGAACAGGTTAATATTCTTCCCTGACTACTACTACTTTTCCAACACTTGGAATGCTTGGAAGAATTATTTGAAGTTTTCTCCATTCAACCTCCTTTTCTTCCCTGATTGATCATTCAACCCAGATCATCTTTTTTCTTTACAAGCTGTTTGTTGTTAACTCACTTGTATTACCTTTTTTCAATACAATTGCCATGGTATTCCTTTTCCTCAAGTAATTTATCTTCTTTTACTTTGGCTGATTGAGTTATACATCTTATCCAGCTAGTTTATCCTTCTATGGATGACAGCACTTTTCTTATTATCATGTCTCCTACCATCAAGTTTCATCTTGTGGATTCTATTACCTCTAGCCGTCTATATACCCTGTATGAGGTTTTGTGGGCAGGAACATGAACAACCCCATTAGTGTCACATTACTTACACCACACTGCAGTTTCGTCTCCCACTAATCACCATTCTCCAGTCTTCCCAGAGTATTAATTATTTTGTTATTGTTTCTTTTTTACAACTCCCTCGTCACCATGATTATATGTATACATACTAGAGAAGATAGAACCCCTCAAATGGCTCTTGGTGTCTCACGGGGAATACTTCTCTTTCCCAAAATCTGTATCGAATGTGGGAGTACAAAATGTGTTAGGCCCTCCTGCTCAGTGCTCAATGTGGAGGTGGGGTTTTCTGCAAGATTGCTTTAGCATTGTATATATATATTTTATATTCCAGGCCATACTTCACAAGAAAAGAAAAAGACAGAACCAAGAGTGTGACTGCCCTCACATATAGCTAGAATATATTATCTATATTTACAGTAACCCATTGCACGCTCTGTCATTGTGGGACCTTACATAGATATGATGTTTCCTGTTCAGTAATCTCTCCTGTGCTCTCCACACATAAATTCTTCCCTTCCTTTCTCTTCTAGTGTAGTAAGAGAGAGTCTTCATTTCTCCAGTCCCAAGCCACTGAAGAGATCAGCATGGAGACTTCTCCACTCAATCAGTGTAACCCCACTGGTATGAAACAGACTGGATGTACCCCTTGATGGGAAGTAGGTCTAGGGTGTAACATAGAAGGGCAGTATAAGCTGCCCCACTACATTAAAAACCAAGCCATTCCCAGTGGCTAGGCCAGCCAAATGTATTTTTTGTTCTCCTCAGGATGCAAGCCTGGGGCATTTTCTTTCTGCATATAATTATTCTGGCACTTCTCCAATATGGGACAGCCTGACTTATTGCCCTAGCCACATTATACACTCATTCTCAGTCGATCAGCTGTGTGTTAATGGCTAGTTGAATAATCATACATTCTACCCACCTATATGACATACACATACCAAGAAAGTATTCACCATAGAACAAAAAAACTGTCCATCTTGACCTGAGGAAAGGCCAAGGTTGATTCAAAAGGAACAGATCTATGATCAGAATTCAATCTTCTGTCTTTGTGGGAACAACAAAAAAATGGGAGCAAACTTACAGAGTGAGATCAAGGAAGTTTTCTATGTCATACTAATCAGGAGAGTAGAAGGACAAGGAACAAAACCCTCAGAAAAAGCACCTACATAACCTAGTACCCAGTAGTCTGCAGCAAAGGGAGTCCACAGATGTACAAAAAGGGAGAGCTGAATTACCCCCAGAACAGAACAAAGGTGCAGCTCCAGAAAATAGTCATATCCAAGATTCATGATAGCCAGCTTACATGGAGAGAGGAAAGACCTCCACTAGGCTCTATAAAATGAGAAACTTGGTGGGGTCCTCTGGTCCAAAAATGCAAGAAACCAAACTGAGCATAGATGACTGCTGATGAGCTATATCAGTTCAAGATTCCAAAAAAAAAACACTCTCACAAAACTGTGTCAAAAAAAGAAAGGGTGCAACAAAGAGATCCATCAGAGTAGGTTGATTGAGATAAACAAATGTCATGAAGTAAGATAACCCAATGAAGCACATCTCAGAAACAAACAAAGTTAATTGGAACACAATGAAAAAAATAACAGAGGACAAAGTAGGAAAGAGGTATCTGTAAGTTTCCCCAGTAAAGCTGACACTAAAAGAAGATGAAGTGTGAATATACAGCAAAAAAGGAGACAAAGATAAGTAGAAGAAGAGTGAGATCAAGAAAAAAAGAAGACCTCAATCTGAAATAAAAAAAAAGAAACTCGAGTGATGGAGGGTCATGCAACAAGGTAGCCCAAGATTCAGCCAAACACAAACAAAGAAAGAGAAAACAAAAGTCACATATGTGTGTTATCCAAGCAGTGAAGGATGAAGGTGAGATATTTTGATCTTAATCAAAAATTGAGAACTTGAAGCAAAAACAGGCATGGAAACAACACTAGTGAAACATGTCAAAAGATGAGACAAGCTCAGGTGAAGTATCAAAAGCAGGAGGTCAGGAATCCTGGATCAAAGATCAGAATGGAACCAGCCACATTGTGCACAAGAGCAGTAATATCACTGACCATCAAAGTGTATCCAGTCACCATTACAGTATTGAATGACTCCTGATGAGGAGTGTCAGAACATTGGGAAATGTGCACTTACTATAACTAAAGACCAAATATTTGCCCAATTTATCAACTGATTCAAATCATTTTGTAATACTCAAACATCCTTAGTACAGCTAGAAATGCTGAAGAGTTTAATGCCATTAAAAAACTTTACTAATCCACTAATTATGCTCTTATAAATGTTATTAATGTAAATAAAAAAAGTGAAGTCCCCAGAACTGACCTCTGAGGCACTATACTAGTAACAAGGGTCCAGTTTGACTGGACTCCTTTACTAACAATTTGATTTCTTTCTTCCATTCAATCACCTAACAATCCAATTAATCCTTCCTCAAGCCGTTTCAATGTGATTTTCTTAGCTAATATTTTAGTGTGATACCTTATCAAAAGCTTTTTGAAAATATAAGGTACACAAAGTCCACATCCTATCAATCATCCAGATAACACATAACATCATCTTCAAACCTCAAATCATCCTGATGGCTCTTTCCTAAACCATCTCCACCAATCAAATATCTTTTCTTAAATAAGATGACCAAAACTGAACAGAATATTTCCAATTAGGTTTAACCAGGTCTTAATGGAGTGAACGGATGGCATTCTTTGATGTGTATCTAACATTTATAAGTATTCAACTTAAAATGTTGTTTACTTTATTACTAGCTGATGCATAATGTCAAGAAGGCTTAAGAATTTTTTAAAGCTATGACCAAATCTTTTTCATGAACTTATGTACTGAGGCTACATACAAAGAATAATTAGTGTTGTAATAACAACTATGCATAAACCTATTTTTATAAAAAAAGCATCTTCCATTTAATTCCATGAAATGAGAATATTAAAATTATTTAGCTTACCAAATGGTACCATTAAAATTATTACTCAGTTCTATATTTGACAGTAACCAATTCCTTTAGACCTCAATTCTAGTTAAAATGAAATTATAATAATTTATTAAGACAAACAAAAATTTTTTATATGTAATACTAACAAAAGTATCAAATACTTATTATGATACATTCAAATAGTTATTCCTTACTTGTAACATTTTTTCCTTCTTTTTTTGTATGCTAGGGAAAAGGTTGCATTCATCCTGCTTCGTTACAATAAAATAGTTTGCACTTTAAATCCTTCAAACAAAATTGTCACAGATATAATATGTACTTTTTCATACACCAGTAACTTTTCATGTCTGTGTCAGGACTGACATTATACTAAACACATATGCAATAGAGAGAGTTGTTTGGAGTAATGTGATTAAAAAAAAATTAAACACTACATATAAGAAATGACTGTATGAGTGTATCATAATAAATATTTGATAGTTTTATGAGTGTGAAGTTTGTAAATGTTTTATTTGATTCAACAAATTGAATAGAAAAATATTTCAAAGAATGTCCCAAGAAAAAAAGTCTATTGGGGTAGTATCATCAACTATGTTTTGAATATTTTTACTATTATAGTACTTCAGTACTAGTAGATTGTGGAATCATAATTTGCATGCTGCAGTTTTATTATAATTACTCTTTAGTATTTAATTACAACCACTTCTGGTCCAACAAACCTAAACAAAATGACAAGTAATGATATAAACACATGTACTGATCATGATTTTTCTGCTATTAAATCATATTTGTCATTTCTTTTGACAAATATATCACAGAATCAATAACTCAAAATTAAACATGCAGAGTGAATGTGAAGGTCATATGACTGAAGTATCATATTAAGCTAACTATTATTTTCATAATGTACAAAACTGTAGTAAAGCTTCATTTAGGATCATGTTCAGTTTTAATAGCCTTATTATTAAAAAAAAGATAATGATTTGCTTTAAAAAGTTTCAAGAATGATTATCAAAATGATTTCTGTTTGAAAAATTTAATCTTTCTATTTAATTATGAAAAGTAACTCAAGCTTTAAAATTTTAAACCTTTTTTTTCTAATGATGAATAATACAACCACACAAAGGATGAATAACAAAATATTTATTGTACATTTCAGAATATACACTTTTCATCTTCAGCAAATTCCTACAGTAAACACAAACCTATGATAATAAATGCTAAACAGAAGCTTATATACTATATTGCGACAAACATTTGTAAGGCCAATGTAAAGACTTAACATGGGAGGGGGGGATGTAAAATCCAGCGAATGAACTTCGATATAATATTGATCCACACTAAATTAATTAGGAAAAGTACACATACAGTTAATGAGAAATACTCAAAACACGCTTAACTCAACAGATATTATTATACAAGCTAATAAGATTATATTTCATAAGTAGACTTTCTTTAATGAGACGTTCCAAGTCTGTAAGGCCTGCAGACTAAAATGTTAAAGTCAGTTGAGGAGATTCTGTGTCCAGTAATTTGAAGTGTGGATAAAAGAAGTGCAAGGAGATGATAAAGAGTGAATTGTTCTGTAGAAAATCCCCACTTGTTCATGGATATGTACAGTTAAGTGGAATTTATTTTTGCAACTTAGGTAGCTTTGTAGCTGCCACAAGTATATGAGTAAATTATCCATGAATGAATTGGGGTTGGAATGTAGTTTTTGACATGGAAAAAATATTTTATTTTATTTGTTGATTTAAAAACAAATTTGAGTTGAATTAGTGGGTGGTACTTATGTTACAGTTTAGTGAGCTAACTTATAAGAAGTGAGCTCTGCTTGTATAAATAAAGAAGGCATAAACTTACATGACATTTAATTAGTCATCCATTTAGTATTATTAAGGGTATTAAGTTTTCCATTAAAAAAATTGTGAGTGATTGTTTAAAGAAAAAGTTTGGGATACCCATTATTTCCCAAGAAGAAAAATGTACAAATGTTATTTCATTACATAGAAACAAATAAGAAAAACAACTGTTAGCAGCTCTAGTAAGTAAACAAGTGATCAGGTTACATTTGTAGTTAGAAGCAGAGAAATTGTCTAAGCGGGTATAGAGGCCAGTGGTTTTCTTGCACTGCAATGCAGAAGAACTAGAGCCGACCTGATTCAGGTGTATAAAAAAAAATTAAATTGTTATGGCACATGTTTATCATATATTACATAAAATAATCAGCTGTGACTGACTGCGACTTCTACGGTGTGATAGTGACTAACAGTAATATCATTAATAATATTATTAGTAGCATTGATTACTGTGACTAAGTTAGTGAATCTGTGTTAAATTAAATTGCAAAATAAGAAATACAAATAGGCATAGGTTCACAGTACGTGAGTAGCTCCAGCTAAATATGTTTTGATTACAGCAGATATATTATAGAATACAACTTGGAGTAATGTTTAGTGTAAAGTTACTTACAATACAATATATTTACTTCTTCTAATATTCCTCTGTAATGAAGAATAAACTGATGATCCAAATATTCGGTACCCGTTCCTTGCACTTACTACTGAGAGAGCAGCCATGTTTCCGTGCTATCGCGATAATAGAGGATAAATCTTATGAAAAGCCCAACTAAATTGACAGTTGATAATTTAATAAAAAATAAATTATTTAGAATATAAAGAAGGTTATGTGAAGTACACTAAATAATATTAATATCTATTTTTGATATATCAAATATGAGCTTACAACACCAAATAACTTATTCTTTATTTTGTTTATCATACTGCAATTTTACCGGATATGATGTTTGATATATGAGGCGTGGTTAATATTCCAAAGATGGCGGCAGTGCTGTCATCTTGTGCGTGCTTTTTACGTCTTAAATATGGTCCTGATGAGTTAGAACAGTTTCAAAGAAGCAAAAAAATTGATAAAATGTTAGAAGAAGACAAACATATTATCCGCCGAGAAGTTAAACTACTTCTTCTAGGAGCTGGTGAAAGTGGTAAAAGTACTTTTCTAAAGCAAATGAAGATTATCCATGGCCATAATTTTGACGAGGAATCATTAATAGAGTTCAGAAGTGTTGTTTATCAAAATATAGTTAAAGGAATGAAAGTATTAGTAGATGCAAGAAACAAGCTGGATATTCCATGGGAAAATGTATACAATTCGCAGAATGCTAGTCATATTTTAACGTTTGACAACAGTATGATCTTGGATTCACAGACATTTTTAAAGTTAGCAAATATAGTAAAAGAACTATGGCAAGATAGAGGTATAAAAACTGCCTTTGATAGGAGGAGAGAATTTCAACTGGTAAGTTAAAATAAAGTTTGTTTAAGTTGTGGTGCATTGTATCGTAATACCCATGATTAAAGTAGATGTATAATATATAACAACTTGAAAAGTTATTAGTAAAATGAAAAATTGGTCAAACAGAATAAGAAACTTGAGAAAAGCAAGAAATATGAATTAATAAGTAAGCAGTTATACTTATATATACATTTATTTCTGTCACATTTTGTGATACTTATCTGTATGTGTTTTAATGCATCAGTGTGTGATTAATTAAACTTCCCTAAGATATTAACATTATTTTTATTTTAGTCAGAGTGCCATTCAGCATATGAAATTACAACATTCTTAAGATATATGTACTCATTGTAATACATATTAATCAATTAAATAAAAATTACAAAATGTAAGGACTGTTATGTGACTGTAGCAGTTTCATGCCCATTGTCACTTATGTTTACGTCAGTCACATGTGTTGACATTGGACAAAAAGACTGAAGCATGAAAACCAGGAGAGTATAAACAAGCATTCCATGTTTTCATTCATGGTAGAATGAAAATTCATCCTATTTTTTTCATTTTTAATTGAAACAAGTTTCAAAATTTTTCCAAGAATATTTAACCTGAAACATATTCGAAAAAGGCACATATGATGAGTTTTTCTTCATTGAAATAATGCTGCAATAGGCTGGAAATGTCTGAAAAAAATGATGGTTCATTTCATAAATCTTTCTAGTCTAAGTGTTTGAAATACACAAAAAGCAATATGTTATTATCTAATTTTATGTAAGGAAGGAACTGCAGCCTGTTAGAATTGGATTAATAAGAAAAAATGTAATCAGCAAGTTGAACAAAGAAAATTTTTTAAATGCCAATATTTGTAGGCTACCTGATCAGACAGAAGACATCAATAAGACATTGTATAAGGAGATCAATGTTTCTAATAATAAGAATACTGTTGGGATGTTCATTTTAATTTTATTACCCTTGATTTTAGACCCATTGGTTGGTATTCTATGGAGTCAAATAGTGAAGGAGAGAGGTTTCAATTGAAGTGATTCAATATGCTTATCTATACCAAATACTCTGAGAGTCAACCTTGAGAGATGCAATTTTTATTTAATTTTAATCACTAATGAGAATATGGTTTTAAGAGTTGAAGTATGGGAATGTTTGTAAAAGAGTGATCATTGCATAGTTAGTTTGATGTTTTGTTACATGTTAAGATTAAAGAAATAGTTTTTAATTCCCATTTTTTCAGAAAGCCAATTTTGAGAACATGAGACAAGATTTGTCATTTGTGAATTGGGACAGTGAGTTAAAAAATAATGTAGGACAAACTTGTGAAACTTTAAAAAATTAACTGCTTTTCATTTAAAATAGGCAAGTTTAAAAGGTATAAGTGGGAAGATCAAACCTGATTGGCTTACTAAAGATACAGAGGAGAAAATATAATAAATTGATGAATTTAAATTGACAGACATGTTAAAAGATTTATAAAATCATAGGAAGGTTGGGGATTTGATGAAAAAAGAAATTAGGAAATTTAGCAGAACTTGTAAGAAACAATTGGCTGATAATGTTAGAACTAACAGCAAGGATTTCTTTAAAATGTATTAAGGAAAGCAAAACATAAGAATGGAGATTGGGCCTTTAATTAAAGGATACTGATGGCAAGATTTTTGTGAAAGACTATAAGATGCCTTAGCTTTTAAATGTTCCATTTTCCCAAGGGTAGATGTTAGCAACTGGATCCAGCTTGTCTTTTTCCAAGTACTGAACTTATGTTCTGTTGTCTGCAGAATATAGTACAAAGAAATCAGAAACCTTTATTGTATCAATCACCCCAGATAATCCTATAAACTTAAATAAGATGTCCTCTTACCTTTTTCAGGAGAAAATAAGATACCTTAAACTACCTCCATAAGATAACCCTTCTATTTTTGGAATACTTGTAGTAGCTCTCATTTGAACCTTTTCCAATATGTCAATATTATTTTTTTTTATTAGAAGTCTTTTGAAACCAGGAAATTTCGTGGAGACTGGAGGATTGCCAGTGTCACCCTTACTTGTATAAAGGAATGGTTTAAGGATAATTTAGGAAACTATTGCATAGGCTTTTAAGTCTGATTTCTACTTCAGAAGTCTTCTGACACCAGAAATGTTCTTAGAAACTAGAGGATTGCCAATGTCATCCTTATTTGTATAAAGAAAGGGTCTAGGGAGAATTCAAGAAACAAATGTATAGGCTTATTAGTCTGATTTCTTTTGTAAGCCAGGTTTTGGAATGTATTGTTAGGAGTCATTTACAGGAAGAATATGTTTACCTTTTCTTTCAGAAAGCCTTTGATAAGATGTCTTACAAGAGATAAGTTGGTAAGTTCTCTGCTTATAGTATTGATAGTAAAAATAAGTGGATTGAAAATTGGGTTAGTGGGAAAATGCAGCTAGTGAGGTCCCAAAGGGGTCTGATTTTGGACCTTTGTTATCTATTATTAGTGTTAATGGTTTGGATGACTTTTTGGGCAGGAGTATTTCTGATCTTACTGATATTAAAATAATGGGAAAAGCCAGTTCTGTTGAGAATGCTCCTCTTTTAAAAAGAACCCTCGTCTTAGTGGGGGTGTCAGAATGATAAATGTGAGTTTTAGGAAGGTGTCAGAACATGGAAGATGAATCTTAGAGGAGGAGTCAGAACCTTTAAGATGAGTTTTAGTAGAATATAGGTGAATTTTAAGATAATTTTGATTATCAAGAAGTGTAAATTATGCAGTTGGGGTATGAAAAGTTGAAAATGATTCCTGTGCAAGAGGAGTATTGGTGTCTTGGAAAAAAAAAGGGAAAGATTTATTGTTTATTTTTTCAAAAATCCTGAAGCTCTTGGCTGAGTGTTTAGTTGTGGTGAAATGAACAGATAAAATATTTTTGTTTTGTTTATACAAATTTTAAATTGAAGAACATGAAGGTTATTTATAACTTTGTACAAGACTGATAAATACACATTTAGGGCACTGCTTCTAGCTTTTTTCTCGTTACTATAGGAAGGCTATCAATATATCGAAAAAAATGCAGAGACAAACTGTGAGGAGAGGCTTAGAGTTTTAGATTCATTTTCTCTTGAGTGCATAAGAATTACAGGGAGATTTGATTCAGATGTTTAAAAATGTTTGGCCTCAGACAATTTTCTTCTATGGCTTGTCTGTTTGAGTAGCCAAGTGAAAAGATTGAGAATATGAACTCTGATATGATGAATTTAAGTTTTTGAAGCCTAGATGAAGAATTTTTTTTTTTTGACAATATAGCTTTTCGGTTAAAAGTTATAAACACTGGTGATGTAGTGTTTACAGTTTGAAAAATTTTAGAAATTTGTTGAAGATGTAGATACATGTGAAGGACTCTGTTTAAATTGGTTTAAAAATTAAACAGAAAATTTTCAACAGGCTCCTCACGAGCCAGTGGAGGATATGTTTGTTGAAAAAAACCCTTACCGAATCCAGTTTTTCATAATTTGAGCTGAAATATTTAGGACATTTTTATTGGCTAAAAAGAAGCCATTTCCTGCACTATTTTAGCATTGTGGCTGTGAAAAGTGATTTGAAGTGGTAATGTGACTGAAGGTGAAATCTGTCAGCTCATCATGAGCTTAATGGCCAAGCACAAGAAGTATGGAAGTCTCAAAATGACACGCAAAGGTATTCAGGAACCATTTAGAACCCCCTTGGTAGATATTGTGCAACAAACTGAGTACAGTATTATGCCTGTAGCTGCTTTCAAAGTGTTATTATCTGCTCGTCCTACTGCTAACTATCGTGATGCTTCAACCTTCCCTACCAAATCGCAGGTGAAATTGTTTATAACTCAGTTGAAAGCTAAACATAAAAGGTGATAGCAGAAACATAAAAGGTTGGTAATTGCTTAACTAATGATGGCTTTATTGATATATACTGAATTTACTCCCAGCAGGTAGACCTTAGTACTAGCTCATATGGAGACTTGAGCATGCTGTATTTCACTTAAAAATTTATCAATTAACAAACGAAAACTTGTCTTGAAAAGATACGTCCAAAACCACTCTGTTTGGGAGTTTCTGGATTGAACTTACTTTTAATATTCAACAAATTGTAGTGTAAAGACACCCCTTAGCTCTTGAGGGATGTGTTAATATTACTTTTTTCTTGGATAAGGAGGTAATCTCAATGAGTTGAATGGCCCTCTGTCATCTTGGATTTTTTAAAGATTTTATTTTATTTAAAACTGCTTGTGGTATTTGATCTTGCAGGTTTACAAAGATGCTTTGATGAGTTTTTAAAATAAAGGTCTGTTTGAATGTTGTGAAAATAACTACATATATATTTTTTTCATTTTTAGGGAGACAGTGTACGCTATTTCTTTGAGAACTTAAATAGGATAACAGCACAAGTAAGTTAGTTTTGTCTATATTTGAGTACCCAGATAGTATAATGATTTTAATTCAAAAGAGTGCATTAGTAAATTTGATAGTTTATGATCATGAGATCTTTTATCTAAGTTCTTGTTACTAAAACTGAAAAAAATATTGAATTGGAATGATATTTTTTGTAATTATTTGTAAAATAAATAATTGTACAACTAGAAGAAACTCTTTTTGTCAAATATTATTAAGTTCTTTGCATGAATTTTTATGATCCACTATCATTTTTAATCTATTTGAAAGTTTTGTGAGTGACTTTGTAATTTCTCTAATGTGTTTGAAACCTCAAAAAGAAAACATTAATGTATGTGAACTAACTGATGATTCAAACTAATCCTGAAGTTTCAGCCACAATATCATGTATTTTGTTTGTTAAAAAGAGTATAATACCAACATTTCAAAATTTTATTACAGAATTATCTTCCTTCAAATCAAGACATTCTTCATGCTAGGAAAGCCACTAAGGGAATCAGTGAATTTCTTGTCCATATCAATACCATCCCATTCCGTTTTGTAGATGTTGGTGGGCAGCGTTCTCAGAGGCAAAAATGGTTCCAGTGTTTTGATAGTGTAACTTCTATCCTGTTCCTAGTAGCATCTACAGAATATGATCAAGTACTTTTAGAAGACCGATGTACCAACCGCCTTGCGGAGTCAAAGCATATTTTTGAGACTATTATCAACAATAGGTGCTTCTCCGAAGTGTCGGTTATTCTTTTCCTTAACAAAACTGATCTTCTTCAGGAAAAACTAGAAAAGAAAGATTCAGATATTTCTCATTACTTTCCAGAGTTCAGTGGAGATCCTCACAAATTGGAAGATGTGCAGATGTTCATTCTTAGTATGTTTGACTCTGTCAGGAGAGACCAGAAGAAACAACTCTTTCATCACTTTACTACAGCTGTGGACACAGAGAACATCAAAGTTGTTTTTAATGCTGTACGAGATACAATATTGCAAAAGAACATTACCCAGCTAATGCTTCAATAGTTGTTTCTTTGTATAGACATAAAATCATGGTCTATTCATGTTGAATATTCAGTATTATAAAACATATATAAAAAATTCAAATAATTAATTTATTAAGCTAGAAAAAGACCTGCAAGAACCGATCACCATAGTTTTTAATGTTTATCTACTAAGCTGTTCAAAATTGTTATTTACTTGCACTCACAGACAATTTAAGAAAGAATAAAGAAGTATTAAATTTAGATTTAATATACACAACACCTGGGATTTTTGCAGAAAGTAGTACATATAAGAGTATTAACAAATCACCTCAGTTTTAGTAAACACAGCAAAATTACATATACATAATGGAAGTATTGTAAATGTGTGGAGTAAAAATATTGGCTTAATTTATAATAATTATTATCAGTTTGGTCTTTACTTCTAGAATAGGATCTACATTCTGCCACTGGTGAAAAGCTACAAATATTTTATATGAACCCCTTTAAGATTTATATGATATCTGAATTGATCCGAATTTATAAAAATTGCATTAATATTACTCATACTCCTCATGAACCATAGATTAAGACCTGTACATAGTTTTGTTTACCATTTTAAGATGTATGTAATACCAATTGTATGATTGTTACTGTTACTTAGGTATTAAACATACTGTTTGCATATGTAAGTTTTTGTACTGCTGTACTAGTGATTAAAAATGTACTTTATATGACCACTCGCAAGGAAGCTGTTCCATTAATAAAAAAAATGCACATGCATATGTATGTCACTTCTGTGGGAGCTACACCTACATTTACTACAGGGAAACGACTGTGCATGTATGTCGAAGCTACTCCTACATTCACTACAGAGGAAGAACTAACTTCACACATATTTATTAGCACTTGTGTGGGAGCTACACCTACATTTGCTGCAGATGAAGAACCATTCATGTATATTTATTAAAACACATTTGCTACAGATGAAGAACTCTGCACGTTTATGTTTATTAACATTTGAGTGGGAGCTACAGTACACTTACCCATGCTACTGAATATAGAACTGGACATGCATCTTTATTAATTTCTTTGCCACTGATGAACAACTGTGTGTTTGTTTCTTGGTATGTTTGTGGGTGACACACCTATTTGTGAAACTGATGAATATCTACATATTTATCTGTGGCAGGACATGTGGGAGAGATGTACTTTTAATACTGATGAAGAGCTGCAACGTGTGTTGCCACTTGCATTACATGTATGTATGTTAGCACATATGTGAAAGTTATACTTACCTGAGCTACTGATGAAGAACATTTTGTGTATGTGTTAAATCTTGGTTGGAACCTTATCTCTATGTACTAAAGAACTACACAAGTGTGCATGCACTTGTGCAGAAGTTGTGTTGATGAGCTACTGATTAAGACCTATCTATGTGTATGTATGTTAGCACTTGTACAGAAGTTATATGTACTCTTTACATGTACCTGAGAAACAGATAAATAGTTGCATTGTTATTGGTTCTATGTTAAATTTAATGCCTGATTAAGACCAACATATTTATAGTTTATGTAGAGCTTAAACATTTACAACTTAAACTGCTTGTATATACTTTTTGTTACTATTTATAGTATAAACCCACAGTAATCTGTAAAACTGATGAGAATTGCACTTGAATTATTGTTAATGTTTGTTGGGGTCTACTTTAACTTGATTTATCAATAAAGAAATGCATGTGTGACTGCTTCCAGTTATACAAGAACTGCGTTGTTATGTGCTACAGGAAGAATTGCAAATTTTGACTGTTGCTTCATGTCTTCAACCCACATTGACATGAATAGTGAATGTACAGTTATTATTATTAGTACTTTTTTGAAACTAATATTGACCCTCGTTTTCATTGAGGTACCACTAATGGAAACTGTACTCAATTGGCTGATACAATAAATTGTTGAGGAAAGTGAAGAAATCCTATTTGTTGTACATAGGAATGTGTCAGACAAAGTTGTCTTTCAAATGGTTAAATACTAAGAATTTCCTATGTTTGAAAGTATTAATGGACTTTTTTTCCAGTGAGTAATTGTATTTAATTGGCTAAACATATTACAGTTAAAGGTAAAAACATTTGAATTGTGCTGTATGTTCAAACAACAATAATAAGTAAGCACTAGTCAAATGTACAATATGCTGAGGAAGAATTTGCTCATATGATAAACATAAACCATATTATTGTAAAGTCTATCTGTTGGAAACTTAAATCAGCAGAGTGTCTAACTTTTCATTGTTTTTTTATTGTATGTTTACTTTCAGTAAATTGTGTAATATTTTGGCATCTAATTGCATCTCTTCTGTAATACATTGATAATGTTTATTACTGTTGTCAGCCTCTCAGACAGTGTATTGTTGACATGTGGCTATTCATATTGTGTATCACCGTGCTCTCTAGAAATTCAGAAAACCGAGTGTTCTTCAGGTTTAATGTCGCTGACTGAAGAGTGATTCATCTATAAATTTCTGTAAGTAAATAAACAGGAAGTTATTCAATTAGTCAAAATAAATTGTGTTACAACTTTTCAAGTTGAATATTTTATCCCAAAGTGCATCTTTCTGGTTGTATTTTAGGTTTAGCATTTTTAGGTTGTTTTATGGACTTTTGTAATACATATTTTGTACCACTTCTTCCATGAGTTGACTCTCAAAATATGATTCCAAAACTGGTGTTTTTGTTTTTTTGTCGCATAAAAATGTATACGTTTTGTGTCCAATTTTGTAAACAAATAGGATTGAGTGAAGGAAGAGGTATACTGATGTGCTATTGTATTTACTTTTATTAGCTTGTTTTACAATTTTCACTTTCTGTTTAGCTTGAGATACTTGGAATTATGAATGGTTGAATTAGAAAAAAAAGAAGTAATTAGATGTATCTTTACAGTATAGCTGATATAACTATATTATGGGTAATTAATTATACATGTGGAAGTTCTTTTGAAAGCTACCACTAGTGGTTTCTTTCCAGTATTGCGATGTATGCTTGTAATGTATTTTATGGCTATAATTAAGCTGATATATTTTTATTATATATAAAGCATTTTGTATTTGCTGTATAGCTTGATGAACTTTATCGTGTGTAAGGATATTTGGAAAAACTTACACATCTAAAAAAATGTTGTTGTTGGTGTGTGCGCATTTATACTAAATATGTAAGAGGGTATTGAAGTGGTTTTCTGTAAAAAAAATGATCCAATCTACCATTTTTCTGTAAATAGGCAACCAGGCATTTCTCATATGAAATGTTAAATGAACAAAAAAAACCTTAGTGACATTAGTTTTTTAATGTGTTTTTACAGGTACACATGGCTCAATATTTACTGTAATGTAATCCAGTTTATTAAAAATATTGTGGGTAACTCAAATGCGATCAAATGTATGAACAATAAAAACATGATTTTTTTGTAAGTCAGCTCAGTTGGTGTGGCATAGTTATAAAAATGGCAGCAAATCTTGAAGAGAAATTTTGTAAATGAAACATTTGATGATATTAAAATTTCTAGTTTACATAATTTATTTTATTATTTGATATTTGCTTTTGTTTATATAATGCTATGGTACATAAAATATATGATATCTACTTAAACACAGTATTAATGGTCTTTGGTTGGACAAATTTAAAGGTGTGTTGTAGGTGAAATGTAACAGACTTTTATAGTAAATGCAAGACAACTTTAAAATACACCTCATTGTGGATACAACTACAGAAATAAGTAAAATATTCTAATGTAAACCACAATTAATATGAAAACTACACAGTATTACTTTCATTTTTTTTTTGAAAATTTATATTAAAAATATGTTGTTTGAACTTAACATTTTTCTTACGATGGACGAGGCACATTTTACAAGCAGATCTTAGTTAATACCATATTATTTTGGCTATTAATAATGCATAATAACTTACCTTTTGCACCTTGGTTTTTGAGGATACTGCAGTTGTTTTTAACCCATGCTTGTAATCAACCAGTCTTTATACATATCGACTTTTATCATTTCTGGTTCTTTCAGATTTAAACAATTATTTTTGGCAAAACCAAATGTCTGAATCAAGCAGTTTTATAAATGTTTACAAAAACAAAACTTGCTGTTTCATCATTGAGACAAGTATATTATTATCGTGACATGTTTTCCAAGATGAAAAGAGGATGTTCAAAAAATAAAAATGATTGAATAACATGGTGTTTGGTTGTAGGCAAATGTATATTTTTAATTAATATAATTTCTAAAGTGTTTACAAATCCATTAGTAGAGAAATGTACTATTCAAGTTTTATTGTACTGACCAGATAATGGATTGTTTGCAGCTAAGTTTATTGTTGTTTGTTGATGATGTGAACAGTATTTTTTTTACAAATTGTAATATTTTCCAAGATTATGTGAATGCAGATAATCTAATAATTCTAAGAGTTTATAAAATGAACCTGCAAAATCTTGATTTTTAAAAACCTTTATTTATTTAGTTTTGCAGTTATTTATACAGATCACTTTTGAGCTAGGTTTTGATGACCTAAAATAATTTTCTGTGTTTATTAATATTATAATTTTTGTTTAAAAGTTAATAGTTTTAAGAATATGCTGATGTATAATATACTCTTCTGTGTCACTGACTATTTAAAACTGTTACTTCTTTCAAAAGTGCCTTCAGATGATTTTGGCAAAAAATTATGGCATTTCAATATTTACCACTATAACAATGGTCAGTATATGTCTTTAATGATGGCATAACTTCACACACATTAAAAAAAACACACACTTAATCCAACTTTTAAGGATGATGTGCATATCACCGAGGATAAAAACTGTTGTTTAGTCAAGAAAATATTATACAGTTAAAAGAACAGTGTGTTGTTTATATAAATATCATGGTGAAATGCATTGAATGAACTAGTGTATGTAATTTATAAATTACTAGTACACTGTATTTTGAGACAAGTTATGACATCCACAGAAGTAAGTTACCTCAAAACTGACGAACAACTGTGCAATTAATTAGTCACAATGACATAACATTCAATAATGTGCATACCAGTGAGAGATTGTTTTAATATTTCCTAATCAGTATACAGTTTCCAAAATGATGTATTACTCTCTGTGGTTAGCAAGATGCAACAAAAATTACATCACTTGCAGACTCAGAGTCAACTTTAATGGTTAGATATATATATATAAATTATAAGTTTCTCTGTCTTGGAAGGAATGAGTTGAAGTTATATATATTTTAAATCCAGTGATCCTAAAGAATCATCAGTATTCCTTACCATAAGAATATAAAACTGATATAATTCAGAGAAAACTAAGATTAAGCAAGACTGCTCCCTCTTACTATATGCATGAGTAATAAAACAATAAATTTCCATGTGTTCTTGTTTAGCACCAGTCAGAAAAATATTGTACTTATTTGTAACTACAAATACCACATGCTCTTTGTCTTCCGTGGTGGTGCATATTCTGTTTTCTAGTGTATGAATAATGTAATATTTGCTCTGGAATAATATTTCATTAAACCTTTTTCTGTTTTTATTGTAAATGTTTCACTTTTTTTTTAAACTCCTACCTACACGTGATATATTCAAGAAAAACTTCTTATTCCTAGAGCAATGTAATAGGTTCATTGAATAACGGGATATTCCAACAGATTATCTATTACATTGTAATATTGAGTTTTTCTGAATGAAATAGAGATTTGACAGAACTTAAAATATAAAAACAAAATATTTTTATAACAGAAAATACAAAATTGCTTTGACAATGAACTGACACTTTTACTGGATCGTAATATTCTTTCTACAAACAATACTTGATGAAAACTTCTACCAGACTGTTTTAAATTTAATTCCTAACTTAAAAAGCATTGCAGATTTACCCAGAGTGGCTAGCACCTCACACACAAGTCATAAAGAAAACCCCTTTAACATAGATACAAGTACACACAACTGTCAGGTTTTGTAAAACTGGATTCCTTACAGTAGGTGGCTGTAACTTGTTGGCCATAAATTTCAACTATATACAAACAGCAACACAGTCTGCTTTTTTAAAAATAACATATTAAAAACAAATCAGCTTATCTACAAATTTTTGTTACACTGTTGGTTATCACAGTTGTATCTTGAGCTTTAGATAATCATTTCTTTTACATCAAAGTCCACACAGATCAGTTACTTTAGAACACAACTGACAAGATGAATTATTCTTGTATACTCTGTTATTACAAAACAGTCTGTGATAATTTCATTTTAAAAATTGCCACTATACACACTTTATCACTAAACTCACAATCATGCAGTCTAGAATTAGAACTAAATAATTATTTTTGATGCATATTTATGCCCCAACAAAAGTCTAGAAAATTCCATGCTATACCAGATATTTTGGTGCAATAATACTCAATTAAACCAACATGACACAATAACTTCATTATTGTAAACAACTGCTAATTCATAACAATTGAACTACACAATGTATGATTTGTTAACATTTATGTAAACAAACTTACCATATAATATCACTTTTTAAAAATAATTAAGTATTACATGTGCACTATATAAACTAAATAATAATGCTCGCATTAAACTTAAACAGTCGTCTATATCTAACAATAAGCCCCTCTTCAAGAAAAATGTTTAAAATATTTTTTTTTAGTATATATAAAGGCTGTGCTCAGTTCATGCTCAAATTCTACTCATAAAATTTGCACCAACATTTGCAGTTCCCTTGATAGATGGCCAGAAACTCTGGTTCAATCACAGAGTAGTAAGTCTCATTACTCAACAGCTTTTTAGAGATATGCATTATGGGAAACAGTCCATCTTCATGTTCTTCCTGAAGTACTGCTCCAATTTCAATGTTTATTGCATCAGCCTGAATAATGAACCATTTACTGAAGTCTGACATTCTAAGGATTGGAAACTTCCTAACTTGTTCTTCAACTTTTGGAATGCCATCTGCTGTGGTTATTCCCACTTCACCTTCTTGAGTTGGCCTTGCTTGGTCAGGTCAGTCAGTGATGTAGCGACTTCAGCATAGTTTGGAAGGAACTTCCTATAGTATCCGACTAACCCCAGGAAGGATCTGACTTGCTTCTTGATTGTTGGAGCTGGTGCATCTTGTATGTGGGTTAGCTTCTCCTCTTTTATGGCTGTCTCTTAGGTGCCCATCTTGTGTCTAAAATAGTCCAGCACAGAACAGCTGATATAGCAGTTAGATAGTCAGCCCTGCTGCTCTCACTCACCCATACAGCTCACTGAGTTTCTTCAGGTGGTCTTCCCATCTGGTTGTGTGGATTAGAATGTCACCCACATAATGCTCAGTGTTGGTGGTTTTGTGCAACATCTTCCTTGTCATGCAGTTGAATTTCGCTGATGAGTTGACTAACTTAAACGTTATCTGCTTGAACTGATAGCATCTGTCTGGTGTCACAAAAGCTGTCTTCTCTTGAGATTCTGTCTCTATTTGGATCTGCCAATTACCTTTACAGAGGTCGATCTTGGTAAACAACTTGGCCCTGTTTAGTTTTGCCACCGTAGCTTCTGAGTTGTCTGTAGGTTCAAAGCCGAATTTCATCATAAGGTTCAGCTTCCGGAAATCTATGTGATTACCCCTGGTAAACAGTAGGCTGAAATCGAAGGCTCAATGATTCTGGCTTCTAACATTGCCTCGACATCTTTTTTGATCATGTCTCTCACCATATAGGGCATTTGGTAGAGCTATGCCTTGACTGGATCCCTGGTCGTGGTCTTAGTCTTGTGTTGCATAAGGTCTGTCTTGACTGGTCTATCTGTGAAAACATCTGCATACTGGCACAGTAGATCTTATAGCTCTTTCTTCTGCTTGCCAGTAATTTCTTCACTGATGTTGACATTTTTGTATGTCTCATCTTCACCCCATGGTCGTAGGTCTTCATCTTCTATGACAAAGTCACTGTCTTCTGGTTATGCATCTATGACAGCTATTTTTGAATTTTGATTCAACTTGTTTCTGTACTTTTTTGATGATCCCTATTTCCCCTTTTTAAATTAACAATTTTTAATTACCTTGTTTCTTAAGTTTTTATTTCCATACATGCATATGCATTCAGTTGAATGTTACATGTTTTTCAACAGTTTACTGCTGCATTGGCTTTTTTTTTTTCACCCAACCATTACTTAATGAGCCTGGTGGTTTTCTGCTTGAGGTTTCACGTAAACATGCATTTAACAAGCAAAGTACAAAAATCAGTAGAATAAAACACTACTCTCAAGAGTAGAGAAATCTACTATAGTAATCATCTATTGTTAGAAAACTCATTGAAATAGTCCCATAAAACTACATAGAGACATATTACAACAGTAAACTCGAGAAATTATGAATCTTCAACGTGGCAATTTCCAATTAATATGCTTTGAATTAATTTTAGAAATACTCTAGGACCTACTCAATACTGCATTTGTTACTAGAGTCCAGGTTATTGTAATATATTCGCAGCCATTTTTTATGTAACAGCTTGTAAAACTATAATCAATAATTATAAGGCTGGAGACACTGTTATAAATATACACCTGGAAAAAAGTTAAGCACCCCCAAATATTTTTCAGGATTGCTTATTGAAAATAAGGTTTAATTTTAATGATGTTGAGCAATGTTCATAATTTCAAATATAATTAAAAGGATGTGAGCGTTCAGGTGTGACATTTAAATCAGGCGCGTTTTTTTCCCCTTGCTCCCTTCTTCACGTCCAATATGCACTATTTTCTCGTGCATCAAATCCGTATTTAAGTCCCGAATTTCTGAATGCAAAATCATTTTAAGTAAGAATGGCAAGAAGACGGATATCAGAGGCGCAGAGATGGCAAATTATTGGCACGAATTCCGCTGGTATGTCCTACAAGGCTTGGCTATCATTACACAGTGATCAGCCGTTTGGTCAGAAAACATGTTGCCACCCAGAATGTTAAGGGCCGTCCTCGATCTGGTCGACCATCTGTAACAACCCAACGTGAAGATAGGAGCCTTGGTAGATTGGTCAGACGAAATCCGTTTGCAACAAGCACCCGCATAAAAAGGCAGTGGTTACATGGTCGTAATCAGTCAACCAGAACAGTAAGAAATCGTTTAAAAACTGCGGGACTGAGTTCAAGTCATAAAACGCCCGACACTTGACGATCGCCATCGCAGGGAGAGGTTGGCCTGGTGCAGAGCAAGACAGAACTGGAA
>NW_013665822.1:575322-577728 GCF_000517525.1 Limulus polyphemus | reverse complement strand
ATTATATAACTGCACGAGCTTACCACCAATCCAGTGATATATGATGTATATATTATATAACTGCGTGGACATACCACCAATCCAGTGATATATGTATATATTATATAACTGCACGAACGTACCACCAATCCAGTGATATATGTATATATTATATAACTGCATGGACATACCACCAATCCAGTGATATATGATGTATATATTATATAACTGCGTGGACATACCACCAATCCAGTGATATATATAAATATTATATAACTGCACGAACGTACCACCAATCCAGTGATATATGTATATATTATATAACTGCATGGACATACCACCAATCCAGTGATATATGATGTATATATTATATAACTGCGTGGACATACCACCAATCCAGTGATATATGTACATATTATATAACTGCACGAACGTACCACCAATCTAGTGATATATGATGTATATATTATATAACTGCGTGGACAAACCACCAATCCAGTGATATATGACGTATATATTACATAACTGCGTGGACATACCACCAATCCAGCATATATCATACATATATCACTGGATTGGTGGTATGTCCACGCAGTTATATAATATATACATCATATATCACTGGATTGGTGGTAAGCTCGTGCAGTTATATAATATATATATATAACGGAACGAACGTACCACCAATCCAGTCATGCAGTTATATAATATATACATATATCACTGGATTGGTGGTACGTTCGTGCAGTTATATAATATTTATATATATCACTGGATTGGTGGTATATTCACGCAGTTATATAATATATACATCATATATCACTGGATTGGTGGTAATATACAGTTATATAATATATACCTATATGACTGGATTGGTGGTACGTTCGTTCCGTTATATATACATATATCACTGGATTGGTGGTATGTTATATACATATATCACTAAATTGGTGGTATGTCCACGCAGTTATTATTATATAACTGCACGAACGTACCACCAATCCAGTGATATATGTATATATTATATAACTGCACGAACGTACCACCAATCCAGTCATATATGATGTGTATATTATATAACTGCGTGGACATACCGCCAATCCAGTGATATATATATATATATATTATATAACTGCGTAGACATACCACCAATCCAGTGATATATCTATATATCATATAACTGCATGAACGTACCACCAATCCAGTGACATAAAATGTATACATTATATAACTGCACGAACTTACCACCAATCCAGTGATGTTTGTACATATTATATAACTGCATGGACATACCACCAATCCAGTGATATATGTTTATAATATTTTACTGCATGGACATACCACAAATCCAGTGATATATGTAAATATTATATAACTGCACGAACGTACCACCAATCCAGTGATATATGATGAATATATTATATAACTGCGTAGACATACCAGCAATCCAGTGATATATGTATATATTATATATCTGCACGAACATACCACGAATTCAGTGATGTATGTATATATTATATAACTGCATGGACATACCACCAATCCAGTGATATATGTATATATTATATAACTGTATATACGTACCACCAATCCAGTGATATATGGTGTATATATTATATAACTGCGTGGACATACCACCAATCCAGTGACATATGTATATATTATATAACTGCATGAAAGTACCACTAATCCAGTAATATATGTATATATTATATAACTGCGTGGACATACCACCAATCCAGTAATATATGTATATATTATATAACTGCACGAACGTACCACCAATCCAGTAATATATGATGTATATATTATATAACTGAACGAACGTACCACCAATCCAGTGATGTATGTATACATTATATAACTGCATGGACATACCACCAATCCAGTGATATTTGTATATATTATATAACTGCACGAACGTACCACCAATCCAGTGATATATGATGTATATATTATATAACTGCGTGGACATACCACCAATCCAGTGATATATGTATATATTATATAACTGTATGGACGTACCACCAATCGAGTGATATATGTATATATTATATAACTGTATATACGTACCACCAATCCAGTGATATATGTATACATTATATAACTGCACGAACGTACCAACAATCCAGTAATATATGATGTATATATCATATAACTGCACGAACGTACCACCAATCCAGTGATGTATGTATATATTATATAACTGCATGGACATACCACCAATCCAGTGATATATGTATATATAACTGTATATACGTACCACCAATCCAGTGATATATGTATATATTATATAACTGCATGAACGTACCACCAATCCAGTAATATATGTATATATTATATAACTGCATGAACTTACCACCAATCCAGTAATATATGTATATATTATATAACTGTATGGACGTACCACCAATCCAGTGATATATG
>NW_013665822.1:571846-574633 GCF_000517525.1 Limulus polyphemus | reverse complement strand
TATATATATATATATATATATATATATATACTTCAAGTGGGTTCCTCATCATCAAGAACACAGAAACAATTACAATGAACTGAAATATGCTATATACAACCATTTTTAACATTAAATCAGGTTTTATGTACTAGACCTAAAGAAGCTGCAAAAGTGAAATGTCAGTTAAAATAAAAGTTCTCCATGTATCTAGAGTGTAAAGATAATTCTTTTCTAGCTTTGTTTAAAAAAAATCATATAACACACTACTAAATACCTTTAAACATAGATCACATTAGACAAACACAAACTTGTTTTTAACAAATATTACAATTATCATAGCTAAAACCTTTTAACAAAGAAAACCAGTACCTAGGTAACATTCACTTCATAATTAACAAATGATAACAAGAATATCATACACATTTAATAAGAACCATAAAAACATACATTAAACCCTTTAACAAATATAAGTCCACCAAAGCAATACATAACGATACCCTTAATAAATATACATTGCACAACTACTATTTAATACAACATAGAAATGTGTATTGAAATTAAATTTCAGTACATAGTAAAATATTACAATACATATCCTTGAACAAACATAATTGGTAAATTATCATCACATAAGACAGCATTTCCCAAATTTTGTCATCAATACTCTCAATTAATAAATATGGTTTCTTGTGTGCCCCTCTTTTTTATAAATGATACATAATGCACGGATACACATTAAAATGCTATATTGTTTGTTTGTTTTGCTTTAGAGCAAAACCACATTGGGTTATCTACTGTGTTCAACACAAGGAATTGAATCCTGGATTTTTTTAACATAGTAAATCCACAGACTTACCACTGTTCCACCAGGGGACAAAATGCTACATGTGTTGTAGTCCTCACTTACTATTTTCATTAATAAAACATATATTAAAATGCTTAATGTTGCATTATTGCACTACTGACCCACTACACTAATCCACACTTTGGAAAACACTGACATAAAACAACAAGTACTCTTTAACACTGATGCAAGAAACTGCAACATACAATGAAACAATACAAGTTTAAACCCTGTAATAACAATACTGGAAATAAATGAGTCTAAACACTTTAAATTAAAACACAAGCTAAATTTTTTACTGAAAAATTAAAATAAAACATAGAGATATATATAAATGTACAACCCTTGATAAAAAAAAATGAACATTTACGTAAACGGAAGCAACAAGGTTCATCTCTCCTCACTTTATCCACAACAGCAGATCCTCTAAAGTGGGAGTGAGTTGGTTGCTTACTGGCCAGTGTGGTGTCCCTGATTATGTACACTCATTTCCTATTCGTTCAAAGAAGATGTATCTTTAATGCCCATAAAATTTTCATTTCTCAGATTTCACCGAGTCTCTGCTTGACCAATATCTATAGCTAACTGTTTTTCTCTCTGTTGTCATTCCTGCAACACAGCTTACCTTCAATCCATAACTTTTACCTTTTTTTTAGGTAAGAAAGAAATGGTGTCGAGATTGCAGACCAGTTCCAACACACTTAAGCTGACCTGGGTTAGCAGAAACATATATTTCTGACAAATTAAAACCACCAATGGTTTCATCATCTCTCCCTTGTGACTTTCTTCCAAATACAAGCTTCGTTCTAGGTAGGCACAGTTTTCAAAATCTTAATATACTGTTGTTACTTTCACCCCCACCCCTAGTACAATTACAGCCTGCATTTCCACTCATACATAACTGCACCTTGTACTGAAACATAGTTTATAAAATATTTCAATCTGCATGATTGAAAATATTCCATCATAACCAAATAAAATAATGGATTCACTTCTGACAATCAATTTGGTACAATCAAAATACTTTGCACTACTTTTACCAAAAACAACACGTAAACACTGTGTTTTCTCTCAAGCATAGTGTAAGCCTCTCCTTTACTCTTATCCTTCCATGAAAATCCCTACTTGTTAAAATTGAAACATTTTCTAACTAGTATTGATTTAAAATAATAGGTGTGGGAAAAGTTTTGGAAAGTCCGATAAAAGATGCTTTGTGAAGTCATTTAACAAAGTTTAGAATTTTACTGGATAGTCAACATGGTTTCACTAAGGGAAAATCTTGCCTTACAAACCTTTTGACATCCTTTGAAAAAGTTACTGCTTATGTATATGAGGGTAAGGGTGTAGATTTGGTATATCTGAATTTTAAGAAAGCATTTGACAAAGTGCCACATGAAGGGCTTGTAAAAAAAATTATCTCTATAGGGGTTGGGGATACATTAGCTAATTGGATAGAAGAAAGCAGAAGGTTGTTATAAATAGAATTCATTTAACACTGGATTAATGTCACAAGTGGCATAACTCAGGGTTCAGTCTTAGAACCTTTGCTCTTTTTTTTTTATTTACATCAATGACATTGATAAAGGAATGGTCAATAAATTACTTAAATTTGCTGATGATATTAAGGTCTTGGGTTTTGCTGGCTGTGAGGAGAATGCTGCTGCTTTACAAAAGGATTTAGATCATTTAATGAGTTGGGCAAATAAATGACAGATGGGTTTTAATTATAACAAATGCAAGTTGGTTATGACAATTTGAATTATAAGTATAATTTGGATGGGAATAACCTTCACAGTGTCATAAAAAAAGGGATCTTGGTGAAATAAATCAGTCTCTTTAAGCCATTCAAGCAGTGTGCTATTGCTAGTGATAGGGAAAATAGGTTTTTAGGTTGTATCTATACAAATATTGAAAATAAGTCTAAAAAGGTTATAATTTCATTGTATAGGTCACTGGTTAGG
>NW_013665822.1:551430-571523 GCF_000517525.1 Limulus polyphemus | reverse complement strand
CATTGAATTGTTGGAAAGGGTTGAGAGGAGGGTTACTAGAATAGTTCCTAGGATCGAGGGGTTGTCATTTGAGGATAGGTTAAGGTCTCTGAAATTGTTTTCTGTTAAAAAAAAGAAGAGTTAGAGCAGATCTGACTGAGATCTGTTTAAGATTGTAAAGAGAACTGATAGTACTGATGCATCAACTTTTTTTCATACTTAACAGCAAGAATAATAGCATTAGAGGACATAAATATAAATTTTGACAAGGCGGGAGTCATCTTCTGCTAAGACAGTTTTATTTTTCTAACAAGGTGGTTGGCCTTTCGAATAGGTTGCTTGGATGTTATGGAGGCAGTAAATTTAAGTGAGTTTAAGAGAAAGCTGGATAAGTATATGAATGACAAGGGCTGGCTTTGAGGTTTTTTTGTAATAGTATTAGTTTAGTTTAGAGGATCGGACAGCCTGAGTAGACCAACAGGTCCCTTGTTGTTCCTAAACATTATGTTATATGTTGTCTTCAAATAATACTTTACAGGTTAGTAATCATAGTTAACTTCATAACTCTGGGTCTTAATATCCAGATCAAATCCTTTGTTTGCATTCATATGTTGCTTGATAGTTGATTTTTTTTTATAACTGATCCATTCATGTCACACAACATTTACAGATTAATTCATGTAAAGCTTATACATGTGTGTAAGACCAAACACATGTATAAAAATTACATGAAAGTCAAGCATATATTCATTTATACACTTATCTTTCACATAGATACATATATATATATATAATCATTACACGTTGTCACGTACACAAATAGTTTAAAACAGACCAATTCCAGCATCTGCACAAATTACTTCAATAATCTTCTTTGGTTCAATGGTTATTGTAGAGAAATGTGCTGCCATTTAGGAACCATCAAACTCATTTTTCTTTTCAGGCATCATGAAGTAAATAATCTCCAGATAAACTAAGACTTTTCTGATAAAATCCCTATATGTCAGTATTAATATTTGTACTGTTACTACAGAATGTATATCAATATACACTCAAAGGAAACAATCTTCTCACTGTATGTGGAGAAGTGATACTTTCTTTAGGTGTATGGGAAAGAACTATAGCAAGGACAATGCACTATCCTCCATAAAGATTTGGCCACTCAGCTAGATCAGAAGAGAATACATTGAGCACTTTCGACCACTGCAACTAGTACGTTAATGGAACAACTAATTAAAGAACAAGTTAAGGTCCCATTGTAGCCCCTTCAGAGTAAGCTCCATTAGCCTCTTGAAAATCACACAAGTCATCTCTCATGCTGAAAGCCATTTCAGGCATGCTCCCACCATCCAGTTCTATTTGCAAGTATCCAAATGCCATGTTTAACATATTAACCCTTCTAATGCATCCAGATATTCATCTGTTCACGGTAATGGAAATAAATCAATGAAAGTTACTACGTTCATCCATCTAAAATCAATGCACCAATGCAGAAGCTGAACATATCTTCCTTTTTCCTGCAAATCACTACTGGAGATGACTCAGCATTCTCTGAAGATTATATGATCTTGTCCTTTAATATCCACCACACCTTAACACTAGAAAAATCCCTAGTGCTCCCTGAAAGCCTGTATGGTAATTGATTAATCAGATGTACATCATCTGTATTTTTTTGATGCTGTGTACTAGTTATTTGACTAAGTTTGGCATCTGGTCTCATAAATATAATGTCATATTCAACCACTAAGTCACCAAGATGCTACCACTGCATTGAATCTAGATTACCTGAAAAATCCTCAACTAGTGACTTCAGATGTGTTATGTTTATGTATTCTTTTCAGACGTAACCCTAGTATTACCACTAACTTTGGTTACTTCAACTTAGTTAACTGTGCCATTAATCATTCCAACATGACAATAAATGCCAATCATCCATAACTGCAGAACAACACCAGGACTTCATTAATCCTCAAAAAAATAACTGTCCAAGTTAATGCTGCTTGCTTTAAGGACAGGAAACAGTTTAGTTCATGCATGAGCTCTATAACCATGGTATATGGCATTAATGCACCAAACTTGTGCACATGGCAATAGTGTGACTTCCTCTCCAACTTACACTCATGCAGACACTGTTCTTTGGTATGGTCTGGCTGACATTAGGTAATTCTCCCACAGAACATCAGTTCACCTTTTGCATAAGCAAAACTAACTGATAAGCTTCACATTATGTTTATCCCAGGGATGCCGATATTTGAACTAAGGTCAGAGATGATTACCTTTGTTTTGTGAGTATAAAGACCTGCACAAGACCAAACCAGTCCTAAAATAGCTGAGTTGACCACCAAAGCTATCAGCAAAAGCTGTCTATTACACTACATTAAGTCAGCGGACAGGTCTAACTTTGGTTCCCTTACTTTCCTGGAGTTGTAACGGCATTGTTCACTGCCTGTTGTTGGCTCTTCTGCATCTGCTGAGCTATCAGTGAATACCTATAGGTTTGTCTACCTTTCTGCTTGACAAGATATAGGTAGTTCACTTGAAAGTTACCCAAATTTCCACAGGCAAAGCAAATGCTTGCTCCTCCCTTTTAGGATGTCTTAATGGAAGAGTTACAGGCACAGGCTGTGCTCTAAAGCCAAAAGAGGACAAGAATAACATATCTATTCAATGGATATCAGTGTAGTTGCATCACAGTGCCTTAGTTGTGCTCAAGCTTTGTGTGACTTGAATACCTGAGTAGGACAGTATGTTTGAGGTATAGCCACTGCAGCTACCACAACAAGCTTCTTCCTTTCTTGTAACCAGTTTGAAATTATCACTTTGTACTGCATCACCACAGAAACTGTCTCAATGAGGGTGAAATCTCTCTCTCTTTTCCAAGCCTTGAACTTAGCCTAATTGATTGCTCAATTTCCACCAAGTTGAACTTTCTTTGCAACACAGTAATGTCTCTCAGTTTCAGAGTTGTGCCTCACTCAAGTGCTTGATGGAATCTGGGGCTAGACTATCTAGGTTGAAGATCAGACATTATACAGCCTGTACTACAGTTTTCTGCCTGAATGACTTGAAAAAATGGTCCAACTCTTTCTTTACTGCTTCACTGAATGTCAGAGAAGTGATTTGTTTTCCTTGTCTTTATGAACCTGTGGGCATAGCGACAAACAATTTTTCATGATCTTGGGTATCATTTGACTGAGGTATTCTTGGAGTTGAGGATGCAGCAAGTAGGCAAGCTCAGGGATTTTGACTCTTATAAATGATAAATCCTTGGCATAAGATGGCAGAGTAATGACTTATCAACAGCAGCTTGCCTCTTAGCTCTATGCAACTCCAGGCTTCTCTGTGATCTTTGTTTACCTTAGAAGTACACCTTTTGGTTTCAGAGTAGCTCATCACTCTTTTTTTGCTTCATTCACTTCACCATTTGGTGCCTGCTGTCTTATCTGCCAGAGATATAGCTCCTATTCATAGATGCCATCCACCAAAAGCACCTATAGTCTCCCCTCTGCATTCTGGGATGGCTTTGACCAGAGCTGCATTGGGTTACTTTGGTTGCTGAAGATCAGAATGTCCAATACAGACTGCCCCAATTGGTCTCAAACTCACCATACATACACCATCAAAACAATCCTCAGTTGCCTGTGCTTCCATTGCAGTGGGTTGATCCTCAGAGGAAGAGTGTGAACAGCTGTTCTAGATACACCAGACTTTTCTTCTAGAGTTATGGACTTCAACAAGACAAAGTCATGGACCTTCACAGCATCGATAAAGGTCCAATGTCCAGGAGAGGATGCCTCCTAGACTAAATAACCCTTTTGTACAACTATCTTTCTTTTAGCAACTGGCTCTTCCTCTTAGTCATAAGTCCTTTGATTTGCATAAAGTGCTACTTCTGATAACATGAAACCATTTTAAAGTTAAATACTAAAACAGTAGGAATAAATGGCAATACACACGTCAACAGGAAACTCCACAATAAGATGTTGTGTGGTCTTTGCATCATAATTTTCTATACGAGTCTGAGAATGAAATAGAGACTGAACATAATATAAAATACAAAAGCACAATGTATATTACAACACAAAAAACAAAGCCACTGTGTTTAGATGAGGAACTGCTGCTTTTACAGGATTGGAGCTATACTCTCTCAAAACTGTATTTTATGAAAATTACTACCTATTTAAAAGTTAACATTAGATTTATGCAAAATGACTAGCATTTCTTGCAATTGGTCATTCTCACTCAAACATAAGAGAGATTGTAATTACCAGATATCATTAACCTACTACTGGAGGATTCTGCTGTCTACATAATTGTACAAAGTTCAATGTTACAGCCATATCTCTCCTATCTATTGGAAGAACAGGTATTCTCTCCACAAAGGAACAAAGACAGCTTGAACAAAATAAATTTAAATTTCTTGACCATGTGTTATGTGAAAACTGCACATACAAAGAATACCCAATTAACTCAAAGAAAAAAAAAGGTATTATATTAAAATAAAGAGGCAAAAAAGCCATGGTATGTTTATATACAACACAAATTCCCAATAATGTGTCTTAAAGGTTTATTGAAAGGAATGTGTTTAACTTGGAGTAGCAACATTGCTGCTTCCTGAAGAATAAACATACAAAAATAAATACTAATAATACTTCTACCATATGATATATATAAATACATGTTTCTATATATTATATTATAAAAATCCTAGTTGAAAGATATAAATAGTTAAATTATTTTGAAAAGAAAATCATATTGGTGCTTTCAGTACCTATGCTTAGAGAGACATGTTTACTTGTATATGTTCATTATGGTAATCAACTATGTATTTATAAGCTTTTACATTACAGTTAATGTTTTGCATAAGCATTACTATTGATCACTTCTTAAACTCAGTTCTAATGTTTCAGTTGTAATTTTAGAAATTTTCTTCTAGAAGTTTTCCATCATATGTAAAGTAATAATTTCTGTATAACAAATGTTATATAAAAATTACTTAACCATAGCAGCATACCTATGTAACAAAAATAATATAAAAAAACCTTTGTCAGGAAAGATAACTACACTTTAGAAATCTGTTTAAAACAAAAAAGGATGAATAAAAATTAATTTTTAAGTGCCCATTTTATACCACTTGTTATACAGAAGGCTGAGTACATTATATTAAAATGATCTTGGAGTATCACTATGTCATTGCAGTTCATATTCCATCTCTTCAAGATCAGCCTGACGAATGTGCATTTTTTGGCAACAGCCCTGTAGTTTAATTTCTATTACAAAAGACTCAATTTTAAGGCTGTCATGTCAATTGCATATCACTCCTCCCTGCTTGGTTTCCATAATCCAAATAATCTATTAAGACAAACATTCCCATTGCCTGTTTCAACAGACTGGTCACACAGAAATCCATAGGCATTGCATCTTTCTACTTGACTGGTATGTTTTTGTATGGAACAGCATGAATACTTGTTTCATTCTCCAGCTGCTAGAGGTATGTGACGACTGAATGGGTGATATTAATGGAAGTTTGATCTTGGTGAACCCATACCCTATTGGCTTCATTTCTAGATGGATATCCTTCTTGATTATATTGTGTACTGTTACATGGATGGATCTTGCCACTCTTTGCTCTTTTTTGCTCATGGATTCTCTCCTCTTACAAGATGCATCACTTTGCTTATCAAAGCTAGGATATAATTTGTTCTAAGCCTCTTTCTGGATGGTTCTTGTGCTACAATAACATTAAGTACAAGGAATATCTCTGTCTTGGAAACTCTAAGTCTGTAATCTGAACACATCTTTATGTTCTGAGTGTTGTATAAATATTTTGTGTTGGAAAGAGCTGATACATACTTTCACAGAAGCAATACAACTGTGGTTGCATTACACTACGTACAAAATTCCAAACATATCAACTGACTAAATTTAAGAGCTTTTAAGGCCAATCCTTAGAAAATTTAAAGACCTGTTTTCACAGCAAATATACCAAACAATAATGAAAATATTAAAGAATTGTTTTAATATGCTTACAAAGAATACCAATGCATTTAATGATGATGTGTTTCTCATCTACTTGCATGATACATGTTGTTATTCTTGTATATGTTGTCTACTAAGTGCATGAACAATTCATTTTGGCCTGTGATTGACTTAAAACTTTATAAGACATAAAGCAATATAATTAAGATTTTTCAAGGCTTTAAAAATACAAAAACCAATTTAAGATTGTATAATACTAATATTATCAGTTGTGGTTGTCACATGACTTGCTGATTTGCATATTCCAAATCATTTTAATATAAGATACTCAACCTATACTTATCAAATTCCTTACAAAATTATAGTAAAAATTAAAATGTACTCTTTCTCAAACGTTGCACATTACAATAAATTAAATTTAATCTTACCAATATCTATTCTCTAAGCATTACTACACGAGTATATTTCATGTTGCTTATTAAATCATGAAATTTTGTGGTAAGTACAAATATCTTTGAAAGTGACCTTCTTGTTTTATTCAATTTTGAAAGCCTTTTATGTTTAGAAACTAACTTAACGTTACACATCCTTATTAATAACAAACTCGTATAAGAAGTATTACTGTACACCTTTCTACACTGCATTATATTGGCTTGGAAATTTTTTATATATAAAAAATAGGTGAAATTCTATGGACAAGCACTATTTGAAGCCTGTTTTATAAATTATATAATATTACTTTTCTTAATAATGTTGGGGTTTTCTCAAATGAAACTGATTTCCACACAAGTATTAGACATGTCTGCTTTATAACAGGCAGATCAATCTGAAAAATTGCAAAGTAAACCTGTATTTAACTGAACAAGTTACTTTATATATAATGTTCTTACTATGATATCGACCATGTAGTCCATACTTAGTACCCTGTGGCCAATGCTCCAGGACGTATATCAAGCAGAAACTTGCTGACCCATAAATGATTGCATATCTGAACATGTGTGTGACATCCAAAACTTCAGTACTAACAATGCTATTGCAGAACATTATAGAAAAGAACATGGCATACCACAAACAGATAACATCTTAATAGATGTCATGATCTTATCTATATGCCATAGTTTTCTAAACTGTAAGATTAAAGAAAAAGAAACCTAAAATGAACAAATATAAAAGTTGGCCTTTAGTGTAGAGGTGTTAATAGCATTCTTAAGAGTTTAATATCTTGAACTTTGACAAAATCACTGTACAATCTCATAAGAATTGAAATATATTTTCAGATATTGTTTTGTGTATGTATCGTATCCTATTTTAAATCAAATGATTTAAACCTGTTGGTTTACACATTTATTTAGCATTGTTGATTTGATTGGTTTCAACAAATTAAATTCAATAATGTTTGATATTATTTTAATATGACCTGAACTTTCTAAACACATGTATTAATGTTCGTTTTACTGCTAAAGTTGTTCCAATTTAGATTCAACTGGATTAATGAACTGGTAGGAAATCGCTAGCTTCTGACAAAGCTGTAAGAGCAAAATATTGAGCTAATAAATTTACATTCTGGAGATATAGGTTATTTTATTTACGTATATATAAATATGTCTTGTAATAAATTCCAGTTTGCATTAAATAAAGTTCACAATAATAATGAAATCCTTTAACCACAATTTAAAATCAAGTCATCACATAAATAAAAGAAAAACCTTTTACATTTTATATGTTAAAATAAAAAAAGGAAACATTATATGAAAAATTAGGACTAAGAAAAAAACCTTTTAACAATAAGGAAGTCTCTACATAATACATTAAAATGTCTTTCGATAATTATCACAAAAAAAAACAATGAAAAACAATTAAAGAAAGAAAGTTACATCATAAAAGAAACCGTTAAAAAAGAAGAATATACATAAAATAAACCTTTAACAAAGAACATATTCAATAACCCTTTAACAAAGAATGCAAATGCACACACACATATGGAAATACCCTGTAACAATGTAATACATAAATATGTGTAGATATACAATAAGAAAAAACTTTTACAAAGATCACCTCTCCCTAAGAAGGAATAGTTTGCCATCCTATGCATACATAATCACAGTTGTAATAAAAAAGGACCAAATAAATCTTAAACAATGATTACGGTGCCTGCCCTCTTTAGAAGAGGCAGTCTAACACACTATATTACATAAAAGTCTTGAAAACTGTTTACTAATAAATGATAATATACGTATTAAAACTCTTTAAACAATATCATACATACAAATTAATATCTCTGAATACAAACATTCCCCAATGAATTCAATATATAGGTATACTAGCCTCTTTATGAAATTGAAATTCCCAGAAAAATATTACTATAAATTTAAAAACACTCCATGTATTCCCATGGGCATTGTGGGTCATTTTCTTGTGGGAGATGACCATATATCACACTCAATAGTAATTAGCATTTCCCATCTAAACATGTTCTGTAAACGGTCTGTAGACCTCTTCTCAGTTGCTTTGTATGACATCATCTGATGTAGCAAGTGTTTATTCCTGTCACTTCAGTGGGAAGTAACAAACTTTGCAAATATCCACTCGATAGTATATATTACATGTTATACCAAACCATCAGACTAAGAGTGATAAGGTGAAGTGTACATCTTCATCATACCTAACATATCTACAGAACAGTTGGTTGTAGAAACCAGTTTCCTGATTTCTGTTAGGTTGTGACTAAAGTTTTTGGACTGTGCTGATATATCAACCATTATCAACTATTTCACAAAGTTGGCCAAGGTATATCTAATGACCTATCTCTGTCTCAAAAAATTGACCCTGCAGAGGATACCTAACAATTCGCTGTTGGAGTTTATCCTGTTGCAACTAAATCTTATTTTTGCAGCACACACTGCACAGTATTCACACCACTGCCAATTATTTTGACTTGATTGTGGTCAGAAGAACCAAATGACTAAGAAAATAAACAGAATAGATATGTGATGTAATGTAAAACACAATTTTCATTATATTGTAAAACTAAAAAAACTACAGTTCGTGTACTTGTTTAGATGCTGGACAAACACCTTCTATAGGATCAATAAGTCAGTCAATAGCTTTCGTCACTGGGAATGTTTTCGTGTCAACTATCTCATTTTATAAAACATGGTAGAATTGATGTGGATAACAGAAAAATAAAAATGTGTGTTATACATGTGCTAGTCATTTTCACACAACATAGTGAAGACTGTGACCTCTAGATATCTACTCTTTCAGCGAAGGACATTGCTGTCATTAACCTATTCTGCAAAACATGCAAGTTGCAGAAATATCTCTATGGGTTAAGTAGATATCTGCTAGAGACCAACAAAGGTAACAAGAACAAAAACAACTCAATGTTTTTTTTAAAACCATGTTTAAGTGAATACTGCATTGAATCTGACCAAACAAATTTTTTTAAAAACTCCTATATTAATAAAAGATGTTTAAGTGATTCATTTTCAGGGAGTTCTAATAAAAAGGCCAAAGCATAGGGAAATGCCAAGGTTTGCCAATTCTCTTACTCTTGGGAAGAGGAGTTCTTTCTATTTTTGGAAAAATAAAAATGACTTATTGTGCATCAGAGAAAATGGTGAGAGCAGATTATCATCCTCATCCCTTACGAATGCAGACAAAGCAATTTGTATATGGTGCATCACAACATGCTGAGACAAAGCTGGTTGTTATAAAACCAGTTAAAATGTGCTACAGACAAAATGTCACTTGCCTCCATGCTTATAATCAAAATAGCATTGTTTCTTTTTTCTACATAGCATAACATAGTGTCAGAAATGAGTGTAGCTTTATATAACTGATTATATTCAGGCAATGTGTAGATGTCAGACAGACCATATGAACTATACAAGATAATGAAAGAGATGAAGATCACTACTTGAAGTTTGAATGGCACTCCTTTAGGCTTTATCCCCAGTGATGTGCTTACAGGCCAAGCAAACCATGCACTGCTTGGTTGGTTAAAAATGGTTTTCAATCCATTAATATAATGATACTGTATTTCCTAATTTAAAATACAAATGTTGACATCTGTATGTTTAAATGTATCCTTCATAGAGTAAAAAAAACTTCTCCTCCATCACTGACTTTACCAGCAAATGTTGAGAATGAAACATGAGTCACTCTACACATTCAAGCAAAGCACTGATATAGTCTGCTTGATGGTTGCCATGGAAATTAGAGATCATTAGGCCAGGCAACAAATAAAAACCTGACCTGATCAGTCACAAACCAAGCATTTCATGAGGAACATGATTTGATCTTTTTTATGTATATTCAACATGTTTTGAGTGAATTACAGTTGTATTTATGGACATCAGTTGCTGTTTTTGTGTTACTTTAATTTATCCTTTAAAACAATTATAAAAGATGGCTTTGATTAATTATTATGAATGAATTTCCATTTTATTTTTTTGAACAACTGCTCACAATAGATGTTGTAGTTTTGGTTCGACTTGCTTGCACATGTCCACCCCATATTCTCCACCTTTACCCCCTATATATCATGACTTTCTCCATCATGTTGCTCACCACATTAAATGAATAGTGTCATAAAACTGTACCATAACAAGGAAAACTGTCCCCATCCAATAATATTTACATACATTTCTTGTAAATTTTTTTACCTATTTGGAAAGAACTATATTAAGTAAAGTAACAGTGTCTGTTCTTTTTGTTTTGACAGCAGACACCATTGGTAATCATTATTAGCTTAGGCCTTCCTAGCATAAATTAATATTATTAATATCTTGATCAATATGAAGATACTTAGACTAATTAGTCCTAAGTCACTGACATTAAGGCTAACTTTAGAAATTAGGCACATCTGACAGGCCTAGAGATTTACAGTAAACCTAAAGCATGTTGCATCACAAATACTAGTAATATGCTAAGCAGTACTGTGCCTAGGTTCCTGCAGTATGTCTAGATCTAGGGCCTACACGGAAACTTTCATTTTATAGATGTACGTACCCTTCTAATGAAGTCACCCAGATGGCTCTTGATGGAACTGCCTTTTTTATTATGATTTAGGCAATAGTTTGTTGATATAAAAAACAACTTTTTTCTCAAATCAGGCCCAATTTCATTTGTTCTTCACTGATGCATCTATTTCCTGCACCGTGTTTGCATCTTTCCTCTTAACAATCTCAACTGGCACTAGACTCATTGTTAAAATTAGTATTGCCATTCAGTACTTGCACTCAAGTATTTAACAGTTAAACTTGGCACCAGTGGGCTGGGCTTACATGTTTGGAAGAACAACAATGGCATCATTTTGGGAAACCCATCACATGGAAAATGCTCCTGGTATTCTGGCAACTATCAGCGAAAACATGTCTGTTGATAGAAAAAGCTGACTGGTCACCAAAATGTACCCCAGTTTTAAACTGTGTTCTGAATGGCTCATCTACAAAGATTAGTTTCTGAAAATGTTTGAAAGTCTTTATATAAGTCAATCATTTTAGTTACAAGGATATATACAGTGTATGTGAATGGAGATTCCCAGACATGATTCCTACCTTGTTAATATTTATGATCCATGTTAAACCTATTTACAGTACACAAAATCTCTGAACAACACCAACAAAATAACACACATTTATAAGCAAACTGCATGTGTTTAAGATGAGTTGTTAGAATGGTTACTGTACTTAAGAATATCATTCCATACAAAAAGAAATTCTCAGCATTCCACAAAATCATAAAAAAAGCTTATATCTGGTATATTTAGTTGATATCACATGGATGAGTGGTAGGTAGATATTTTCTATCTTCTTATTTTAATATTGAATTTCAAAAATTATCATGTATTCAGGTTTATTTGCAGTTTTCACATAATATGTGATCAAAAAAGCCATTAAGTTACTTCCCTCTAGCTATCTATTGTTCTGTGTCATCCCTTGGAGATAACATCTGGGCTGTCTGTAGGGGAAATAGATGTAAACCAGCACCTTTTGAGTCAGGTGATATCTTCAGGTTATATCCTCCATTTAAACCTCACATTTTCAAATAGGAATCACCAGTCACATCAGTAGCTCTAGGTAAGCCTGAAGTTACCAAGTAAGCTAAGTAAAATGAAGTTTGGTCAGTGTGGAACAAGTTTTGAGAGGAAAAACTTGGATCGAGCTATCCAGTAAAAGGAGACTGTCCCGAGTGTCACATAAATACACACACTGTGTTTGTGTCATGAAAAGATTGTTCATTGAATTTTTGTACAGTTGTGTCTAGTGTAATTATTACTTTTTCATGAACTCATTAACTCAGAGAATTCAAATGACATAGTGATAAATATCAAGGTGAACTCTTTTGTTTATTCTGCATACCTATTTTATCTCTTTAAAGAAAATCAATTTAACCTGAAAATATCCCAGATGTACGAAATGTTTTGAAGGTGACACTCAACTCATTGGTTCTTTTTAAAACTTTTCAATTCAGTTTATTATAACAAATGATCACTGGTGAGCGGTTGAAGTTAAGAGTTCAAATGCTGTTTTTATACGATATTCTTAAGAGAATATTATGGCAACTTCAATGAATGAAAACAAGCTTTAAAAAACCTCCTAATTCTGGAGTAGCTTGATAAGGTTTATTACAATTAGATCCCCAAAAACATTCCTATGTAAAGAAATAGCATTCTGATGAAGTCATTTCATTTGTAGTATAAACCACCTTTTGATCATGTATTGAAGAAATTCATGATATTTGATATGTTGCTTCGAACTTCATATTTGTATTCTCAATAACTTATTGGAAGACACAGCATTAACATTTTTCCGTACATTTATAGTACTAAGATATTCATTAAATCTCATATAATCTTCTCTACTGAAGAAGTGATTTACATCTGATAGACTACCTTCAGGGTTGACATTTCTACCTGAAATCTCATAGTTGATAATATAATAAAAAATGGGTATTAATAACTCTTATTTAGGAATTAGGGTTTTTAAGTGTTCTCAATGGGAAGTGAGTGAATTCCTATAAAATGTTCATTCATGTAAACACTGTATCAGTGTGAAGTGTTTTAAAAAATCTATCAATTGATTCTTGATTAATATGTACACAGTGTTTGGCAATGCAAGTTTTAAGCTACCAAACTACTACGCAGTAGTAACTCGTGTTGATGCTAAATAGCATAAGAACAAGAAAATTATCCATGTTTAGAAAAATAATATATTTTTCTTTATTAACAAGTTTATTATTTTTCTTTCAAATATTAGAAAACTGTTTGTTGATTGTTTAAATTCCAAAATATTTTTTTGTACAACAAAAAATTAGTACTAAATTAAATCTTTTTTATATGTATCATCATAAATCGAAGGTGGATATAAACATAAAATATAAATTTATAAGTATTAATTCAAATTGACTCCTACAAATGTGTATTAACCTGTATTCTATTGCTCTTTTTTTTCTCCAAGAGTTTTACAGACTGTTAGGCACAACAAGCTATGTACTTGGGACCCTACTGCTCCAACATCAGTAAATAAAACTGTTCAAAACCATTTTTATGGTATACCGAATGAAACAAACTTGGCATATCAAGATTCAAGTATTATGGCAGAATTAAAGTAGACATTCATTTGAATTTTGAAACCATTACAACTACCCGTTGTATTTTAACATTTTCAACTTCTTCGACTCATACCTACTAAGATGGACCACACAGACTTAACATGAACAGACCTTTCACTACTAATTAATTAGTGGATCTGGCTTAAACCTTAACTTCCATCATACTACCTTGTAACAACTGACTGATCATTGTGACACAGATCCTCAATAACAGTGAATCATGACCACTTGTTGGGTCAGTGGTGTGGATTTAATGTATCTGATCGTTCACTAAAATAGCTTTTAAATGCTGATTGCAATATGGCGGCTCTCTGGGCTTCACTATCCTGGATATGTCTGATCTGGTCATCCCGAGCTCTCACTTGTTTCCTAAGACTTTTGATTTCTTGTTCTTTTTCTGTTATCTCTTCTTGATGTTTCCGGACATTTTCTGAAAGGCAAAGAAACTAGCTCCAAAAGTGTTTTTTTACTATACATGGAAAAACAGTAGAAAATAAAAACCTGTAAATCAATGTATATCTTCTAGAAAGAAAAATGGGTAATTTAGATTTATTTTGATTTACTTTGTGGTGGTTACAAGGTCAGTCAAATTGACCAACATTGTTATAGAGTTAGGGTAGAGAAAATAACAGATAAAATATAAAGTTTTACTGAAAACAAGCATTTGAAATGTATTCAGGAGGTTTTAGAGATTATGCAAATCAAATCTGTGATTTTTGAGATGAAGACAAGTATTTTTAATCTTAACATTAAAATCACTTTGCACACGGACTACTTAAAACAAATACTTCAGTAAAAAATAAGATTTTTTGTATGTGAAAGACTGACAAATTTTGTGAAAATATACACACTATATTAAAAGTTAGTAGTGTGAAATCTATAAAGATTTTGAATGAGTACAAAGAGGTCACATGGTTAGTCAAATTGACCGAGCCTGTGTTGAGATAGTTAAATAGCTATGGAAACATAACCATGCAGTTTTCAACATCTTGTAGCCCAACTCAAATAATTTTTATTGTCATGTTTTTTCCACTCCATTGTTACACTGTAAAATGGCAACCATGCAAGAAAAGGCATAATTAGTGGTTTGGCTTTCAGATACCAGGTCAGTTGATAGTGGTGCAGCATAATCACAGATGCCAATTCAGGAAAAAACCACCATTAAAACCAACTATCCAGAAGTGGATGAAGAAGCTCTTTGAGATAGGCAGTGTGTTACAGTGACTAAGAGTTGGAAGGCCCTCTGTCAGTGTTGAATGTACCAAACAAGTATACAAATTTTTTCAGCATAGCTCACAAAAATTTCTTTGGTGTGCTTCACAAGACCTTAGCATGCCATAAACATCTGCATGCCTACAAACTTCAGTTGGTACAGGCACTGGAACCATATGACAGACCAAAGCACAAGATATTTGTGGTGAACTTTCTTGACTGCATAGATAAAGACAAAACATTTCTTGCACGTGTACTGTTTAGCAATAAGGCGACATTTCATACCTCAGGTAAGGAAAAGCATCATAATGTCTGCATTTGGGAGTCAGAAAAATCCAGGACACCACTGAAATTGTGCAAGATAGCTCGAAAATGAATTTGTGGTGTGGTCTCATATGTGACAGGATTATTGGGACCTTCTTTATTGCTGAGAGCACAGTTACCACGAATTTGTACCTTAATGAATGTACAGTATACTATCAGATGCATATTGAAACAATTCAATGGTAATTTTCATAAAATAGTGATAAATAAATATAAAATGTACAGTTAACCTAATCTCTTGATCAGGGCGTATATGCAGTATGATTGTCTAGCGAGCTGGTTACAGTTGTATTTTGTCATTCCATGTGTTATTTCAATAAGGAAAATTACATTGTATTTGTTTTTAAGCAAAGGAGACTGACTGCAATGCATCATTGGCAAAAATTTTTCATTTTTGCTACAATTGGTGCATCCAGCACAATAAAGTTCTCTGGTTTGCAAAGTAGTCGTGTATGTTTTTTCCACTAGATGCCACCATTCCTTGTCAGTTTACTGACGGCAAGAAAAGACTGCTACCAAAGTGAGTGCTTTTTTGACAGTTATCATTTCTATAAGTGTCAAAGGGAAGATATTCAACACAATTCAAATAAATTTATTTGACATATGTGAATAATGTTCAGGGAATTTGAAAAACAACAAACATATACTGAAACACATTCCATTCTGTATGCATTTTTTGCTGTACGTGCTTCTATCTTTCAAAAATTTCTTTCAGTCAGTTGACAGAGAAAGTCCCATTTTTTTCATTAAATTCCCTCACAAAAAAATACTTTTGTTCTTAATAACTTTTTTCTGAGATTGACCATTTAACACATATGAAGACTGACAGATCAATGTTGATATATCGATATGAAATTTTAGGAATTACACAAAATTAATAATTTTCATGTAATGTACAATTGAAAGGAAGCATTCTGATATATGATTTTTTTCTATGATTAACCATTCAGAAGATACAGACAGACAGACATATGGCTATTATATATATATATATATATACACACACAGATTATATCTGTTTTGTAATTTAGATCAAAGTATTTCCTTGAAACTTACAGGGTAGATGAATGCATTGTGGCATTATTTTGTTCTTAATTTATATCTAAAGGTAAACTCATTGTGATGTAGGTTAATGCATTATACTATTACAGTAATTTAATTTAGATATATATTCTTTTTGTTTGTTTTAGCATAAAGTTACAGTAGGCTATCTGCACTCTGTCCCCATGAGGAATTGAACCCCAGATTTTAGCACTCTTAAGTCTATAAACTTACTGCTGAACCCAATGTGGTATTTAAATGTATTGAATTAGAATACTAAAGTATATTAACTCTTTGTGTTCTAAGTTCATTGAATCAACACACCTCGTTTTTAAGATCACAAGCATAAACTACTAATACTGAATCAAACTGCATAAAAAAGTGGTACAAACTAAATAATATATGTGTAAAAAAAAGTAATATAATTTGAATTAGTATTTTTATCAATTCTGAAATTTACTAATGTTTATGTAAAACAGTTTTTATAAAAAAATTAAAAGTATTTCTTTTTGTCTTTAATCTTCCTATTTTTATGTATCCAATAATTGTTTTTCAATAAAACTATAGATTTTATGTCTGTATGTACAACCACTGACATACACAATAAAAATATTGTCAAAATATGAAAGATATAAATAAAAACAAATTGTTTTGTATTATTAATCAGAAAGTTCCGTTTCATATATAAAAATCCAATAAGTTATAAAATACTTTTTTTATTTTCCATATGCTTTCTTTAGTCTCTGAAACAATTATATAATTCACTAAAATACAAAAATGCTGTAAGATCAATAGACTTACAATCACATGCCATTATGCAACAAAAAAAAAAAATGTCACCAGAAGCTATAAAATAATTCTCAGGTCTCTAATTAGTTGAGAACCATTTCTAAAACCACTGTGTTCAATCTTCAAGTGTATCATTACCAGATTACTCATTGTAAAGGTAGAAAAATGCAGTAAGGAATAACTGGCATTTGTCAAGACACTCCTTGGTAGATATTAGACACACAAATGCAACCACTAACAAATGATACTACACTGAATAAATTTGAATACATTTTGGGTCAAGTATAAAAGAACATAAAGACTGCACAAGACTGATAAAAACACAGAATTCTACCCTGGAAGAACTTGCCATGTTGGCAGGCTGTAAAATAGACTGGGATAATTTCCAGACACATCGATTCAAATAAATTCTATAAAAAAAAGAATCTTTCTACATCAACACAATTAAATCATCACTAAATAGAGACTTAGCCCTGGATTCAGGAGTTTATAACTACCATTGGTCAAATCATTACTGATTCCATCAATCATATTACAATAACCACCAGCCAATCATGCCATATCCATTTCAATCCTCCTGGATGCCATACAAATCCCTGCAAAACCAGTGCAAGGTGATTTGACAATGAAAAATGGAAGGCTTTCCAAATGCCATCCCTTCTATCTAAGGTATTTTTGTAGATTAGCCCTTCAAGCACTACAAGTGTCACTCTGAACTAGGCAGTTACTGCCAACTCCACCTTTGTTTGTTCAATCATAGCTCAGTTTATACAGCCTCTAAAAACCTGAAATATGCAGAACATGTTTTATCTTATCCTACATAATTTATTGGTAGACACAAATATATGCTTAGCAGCCATAAAAAAAATGCATGATATGCAAGCCTAGACACTATACAGAAACAAAATTTTAACATTTAACAATTTTTATTGATAGGATTAACTAAATAACCATTATATAATATTTTAATATCATTGATACACTAAAGTTTCTAGCATCAAACTACTGAGTTAAAATTAGTTATATTCTCAATAAAAAGATTCAAACACAGATCTAAATTTGCACTCAGAGTGACATTACAGTGTTATTACATGAAAATGTGTTGAGATTAATAGTATTAATACAACAGCCAAAGTTGTACTGAGTTCAGAGATAATAGAAGCAGAAACTATTAACATAAAGTTCAGAAAAACAGCAATAAAAATGGAGAGCTTTTAATACAGTTTGCAATTTAATAAAAATTAGTGTATAAAAAGGACATAAACCAAATCAAATTCTCTATCAAAAGTGATATTGAACAAGTAGGCTTATAAACTAAAATTTAATTTTCCGAACTGACCGAAGGTGAGGAAAACACAAAATGCTTAACTGTAATCCTCAACTTGTTATACAGTTTTGCTATGTTGTACGAGATATTTTGTGATGTGCCAACAGTAAAGATATAAACAATAACAATAGCTGGTATAGAAGGTAATAATAGCAACAATACTGTGTAAACTGTGGCAGTGGTTATAATTATTTTAATTTTCTACATGAAACATGCACAGTAACTGTATTTAGATAATTTATCAATAGTTTAAAAATATGAAATACTCACCCTCAATTAATTTCTGAAGTTGGAAGACTTCATGAACATGATGTTTTACTTTAGTGGCTGCAACTTGAATTTCTTCTTCCTTTCCAGCCAAGTCCTATCAAATATAAAACTAAATTACATTAAAATGTTTCATCATTTTCAGTTCCTTACTCATTGATGTGTCTTTATAGAGTTGTTAAACAGGTGTGATGACCTAAAGCAAAATCCTATGTTGATACTTTTGAAATCATATAAGTTTCTATACTTTATCAAGCAGAATAACATTATAAGCAGAATGACTAATGCTAACAGAAATAGTAGAGCTGAGGAAGAGGACAAAGGGTCTATTGTATTCAGACTTGCAATACTAGAGATGACAGACAAAAATTAATTAATGCAAAGAAATAAATTAAAAGACATTTAAAACTGACACAAGGTGGTTCATGACATGATGATTAAACTATGCTGAGAATAGGAACATACGACTGGATAAAAACAAGTACAAATTGAGGGCAAGTAACCATATAAGGTTTCATACGATAAGGAATAGCAACAGAAGAGAAAGGCAGTAGACAGAGAGAGGATGAGAGTCTAGAGTTTGACAAAATGAAGAGAATTAGCTAGAGTAATACAAATGGAGCATATTTTATTTGAAGCCCTCATTACTTCAGCCCTCAAACTGGGACAATTATTTTTAAACACAATGTGACTTTTGAAAGTTCTGTAACATTTCTTTCCTGTTATACAATGCTTATCTTCCTGATACAGGATTTGTTCAAAAACAACCAAGATGAGAGGAATCATAACTTGAAAAACAAAATAGTCTATTCACTTGTATGTCAGTCTAAAAACACCAACTGTTAAAGTACATGAACTAGATTTAAAATATTTCAAATATCAAGGTTTCAAACCAACACTGTACACTTACCTAATAATGTTTTACTTTCTAAAGACAGTATAACAGTATCTTTGAAATTCTCTTCAATAATATCACTTTTTCTCCCTCTAAAAGATCAAGTTAATGTTTAAAGTACTTTACACTACCATTTTACTTGTGACATTATTTTCAGAAATTCTTTTCTTTAAGACATCTTAACAATCAACAAAAACTGTATTGAGTATTTTACTTCTCTTTGTTTCTCTAGATTTTTCTTCAGATTCTCCATCTCTGTAGACATTGTTTTCTTCTCTGACTGAAGTTCATGAATGGTCTGTAATTGCTGCTGTGCATATTTCTATTTGAAAATACAACTCACTTATTTTTATCAAATAATTAATTCAAGGTACTTCACTATTAATTTAGGAAAAAAATATACAATTCATTAAATTATATCTCAAACTAGGCAATAAAATATGGTTTAAAAATACTTACATTGGAGCATGTTTAAATAAAACTTCTCATATCACTCAGTTCATACTAAAAGGATTTAAAATCATAAATAATATTCAATGTTAAACTGGTACACAGTTCAAAACATTTTATTTAGGCCTATCTATGGCCTTCAAAAAAGTTGACGACTCTACATGTTTTGACTCCTGAGGATGACATTGTAGAGTCTTCAACTTTTTGAAGGCC